>NC_057809.1:272912173-273212173 GCF_018294505.1 Triticum aestivum | reverse complement strand
AGTTGTTGTTATGTGCAGGTACAGTCTAAGCTATATACCCTTTGCACGATCAGTTGTTTCGAAACTGATGGCATCTTGCTTCGACACTGAATTCTAGAGCAATCATCATGATCGGATCTACCTTTGGTTGATGGAACAGTAGTCTCATTGCTGGATCAGTAGATGCTGCTGATCTACTGTGTACTTTTAACCAAGGGCATGATCTTCTGTTATGCTCAGAAATCATGTTAACCTTTTCCCCACTGTTGCTCCCTTCTTGCGCACATATGTATATGACACTCCTTTGTTCCCTTTGGCTTGGGACCTTTCATGAACAGTGCATTTGTCGTGGATTGGTAGGACCAGCACCTGATAACGCGGTGTTTGTGTGGAAATCCTGCTTGCTTAAAGTCATATATGTTGTTAAAAGTTTCACTGCTTATCCGGTGGTGCTTGCCAATGGCATCTTACGATGTAAGGTATAACCATGGGGAAATCATCAATTGCGCAGTTAAACTTAAACTTCATGTACTCCAACGTGAGTTCTCTCCATCTTTTAAAAGGGCTATTGCTTTTGCCCGTTCACCGTCGTAATAAGCTGTTGTCCACTGTCATAATACGCTTTTTCAATTAGTTTAGATTTCGTCATAATATGCTTTTATGATTCATTTCGGCTTCGTTCAGTTCGAAGGCAGGACGGGAGGAGACGAGGAAGGACGCATGGCGGCCGCTCGGCCTGGCCGATTTAATATATTCTTTTTGCGAAAAAAATAGTGTGCATCTCACAAAGTGTGCGTGTTTTTCTCTCTCTCTGAGAAATAGTCTATCTGATGTCTACGTGAAATGTTTGCGTTTGGGCCAAATCCAAATAGTGAAAAAAAGGAAATATAATAACAAAACAAACAAACATCCTCTTAACGGAAAAGCTAAATCCCTGCCGGCAGGAATTTAGCGACAGACACATACGATTCGGGCCTCGTCCAGCGGAAAAGCTAAATCCCTGCCCGTTCACCGTCGTAATAAGCTGTTGTCCACTGTCATAATATGCTTTTTTGATTAGTTTAGATTTCGTCATAATATGCTTTTATGATTCATTTCGGCTTCGTTCAGTTCGAAGGCAGGACGGGAGGAGACAAGGAAGGACACATGGCGGCCGCTCGGCCTGGCCGATTTAATATATTCTTTTTGCAAAAAAAATAGTGTGCGTGTGCGTGCATCTCACCAAAATGGTGCGGCCGATGCCGACGTTTCTTTTGATTTGAGATTAGGGGGTGAGATGCGCGTGCATCTCACAAAGTGTGCGTGTTTTTCTCTCTCTCTGAGAAATAGTCTATCTGATGTCTACGTGAAATGTTTGCGTTTGGGCCAAATCTAAATAGTGAAAAAAAGGACATATAATAACAAAACAAACAAACATCCTCTTAACGGAAAAGCTAAATCCCTGCCGGCAGGAATTTAGCGACAGGCACATACGATTCGGGCCTCGTCCAGCGGCCAAGATTCGAACCCCAAACCTCCTGGATGTGCACCACCACAGTAACCAACTCACCTAAACTTTGTTGTTGTCAATTTCGCCCAGACTGTGAATGTGTAGCATAGTGGCTCTTTGTTCAAGATTAAATGTAAATGACCTGCTAACTTGATGGCGAATTTAGTGAGAAGAATTCGGAGACTATGGAATTGACTACCGTGATTTTTTTTCTCTGGATTGGATCTGTCATTTTTTTGGGTGCTAGATCTATTGGCACACCCTGGTTACATTTTTAGTCCAAAAAAATGGCACTGAATATGAGATTTGAACACACACCAAGCAGCTAATGTGAAACACACACTAACCAGCTCAGCTAAACTATTTTGTTGTGCAAAAGAATGCACATCATACTTTTTGGCCATTCCCTGTTGATTCCTTTTTCCTTTTTCTTTGAGGAATTGATCAAATATCCCCCGGTATTTTTTTTGTGAATAGAATGATAACTTACACATTTAAAGACCCGATAACTTATTTACCCCTGTCCTAATATCTTTGGCGGTCGAAGGGGAGGGGGGAGTTGACGAGCTTTTATGTGAATAGCATGGTACTCACACATCGCAAACCTGATAACTTATGCACCTTATCCTGGTAACTTTGGCAACAAGGAGGGGGGGGGGGGAGTTGATGAAATATCCCCTCGATAGCTTTTGTATCAATAGCATGGTAACTCACACATCATAGACCTGGTAGCTTATGTACAAATATCGTGGTAGCTTTTTTGACCCAAAAAAACTAGTGTAAACATACCTTCGATAACTTTTTTGTATGAATAGCATGATAACTCACACATCGTAGACCCGATAGTTTATGTACAAATATCATGGTAGCTTTTTTAACCCAAAAAACCTAGTGTAAACATACCTTCGATAACTTTTTGTATGAATAGCATGGTAACTCACACATCGCAGACCTGATAACTTATGTCCCCTATCCTGGTAACTTTGGCAACGAGGTGGGGGTGGGGGGAGTTGATGAAATATCCCTCAATAGCTTTTGTGTCAATAGCATGGTAACTCACACATCATAGATCTGATAATTTATGTATCCCGGTCCTAATAACTTTGGCGATGGGGGTGGTGGTGGTGGTGGGGGGGGGGGGTTGATAAAACATCACCTCGATAACTTTTGTGTGAATAACATGGTAACTCACACATCCCGGACCTGATAACTTATGTACCTGACCCTGATAAAAATTCATAGAGGAGCCCCTCTATACATTCACACGTATAGTACATCATCATTTATGCAGTGGAATTTTTTTGAGGAAAATACATTTCTTTTTGTCATCTGACAATGGTGAGAAAGAGTTTAGACGATTTTGTTTTCAAGCATTGAACAATATTTGTAGGTTGGTGTAATGGTTGTTGGTATTAGCATTTGGTGTGTCCTTGCTACCCGACGCAGGTTTGAATCCCATATAGGACACTTTTTTCTTCTCAATTTGTGTTTTTTATTATTTTCAAACTAATCGATCGGGGGAGAAAGGGGGAAGCGGGAGCCATTGAAGGGGATCGTGCAGATCTATCGCTAAAATCCTGCCATACGGTTGATAAATTACGTACTGCATGCGTGATAACTTACGTAGTTCAGCGTGGTAACTTTTGACCTGAAAAAAAAGTTGTTGAAACATACCAACATGGGATCTAGTTTCGAAGCTCTCGTCGCGATGATTTTTTATGTGAAAACGGTTTTCCAATCCGCCCGACGGTTTGACCTACAAATCATTTTGAAGTTTGTTTTTTGAAGGAATATTTGCTGACATCATCAAATTTGTTGGTATATGCATGCATGTTCAAAAATGAGGTGCTCACTCGCGCCTCATGCTGGGTCGCATGCATGCCTCAGCCTCACTCTCCTCTTGCATTCACCAGATCAAAGCTAGTACGGGTCGTCCGCATCTCTTCTTAAAATCAGTACGTCTGGTAGTTAGTCGCGTCCTTCTCTTAAAGAAAATTCAACATCGTAAAAACCCGCTTGCAATCAAATATTTTAATAAATTATGAAAAATCCAACTTCAATACACCACTACTCTTTCATCTGATGTAGTGTGAAACTGAAGGAAACATTGTCAAATGACATGAATACAGCTTCATCAATCTTTTCCAGTTGCGGATGCCAAAATCCTACCATCATCGACGATGGTGACGAACATGAAAAGTGGCAACACGAATGTGTCGGTAGAAAAGTTCGACAATTTTTTTCTTTCGATGCAAATGGACACATTAAATTACTTTTTTTAGATGACACATTAAATTGTTGCATACAAAGGTTGAAGGAAAAAGTATAGATGCAGGCGCTGGCGTACACTCACCCCAATGATTGAGATTTGAAATTGATGAAGTCACCCATAGGAAATTTTTGAATTAGACGGGGCTACTTTGAAATCCGGTGGTAATAATATTTCACAGTAATGGGTATTAAAGCATGAGATGAATTTCTACCTAGGCACGATGCATCCCTACCCCCGTCATGCTGCGTTGCCGGGTGTTATTCTGAACACTTTAATTTTCTCTCCCGTTGCAACGCACGAGCCCTTTTGCTAGTAATATAAAACCGCTCACCGTCACACACTTTTTACAGAAAAGCCCTTGTGGTTTTGTGTATTAAACCCGTAATCCATCATTAATCTGCAAAGTAAAAACAATTATGCAAGGAAAAAACGATTCGCTGGGAAAAAATACCCATACACTTCCGCCTCCTCGCCTCGACCTTATGCTCGAGCCAAATCCCCCTCGCCGCTGCCGCACCACTCGCCCCCGCGGTCGCACCACTCGCCGTCGCTGCCGCACCTTTGCCTGCTTGCCACCCCGCCGTGGCGCTCGAGCGCAGATTCTGGATCAGATCCACGCGGTGATAACCCACAAGTGGGGATCAATTGTAGCCTCTTTCGATAAGTAAGAGTGTCGAACCCAATGAGGAGATAAAGGTAGAATAAATATTCCCTCAAGTTTTATCAACCACCGATACAACTCTACGCACGCTTAACATTCGCTTTACCCAGAACAAGTATGAAACTAGAAGTACTTTGTAGGTGTAACTAGGGGCTGTTTTAGGTAAAGAAGCAATAAAGTTAGTATAGCGAGTGTGGAAAAGTGGTGGTAGGAGTTGCGAAATTGTCCCTAAGCAATTGACTACTTTATAGACCGATAGCAAGTTTTAAGTGGGAGAGGCCGTTGCTAGCATGTCATCTCTGACTTGGAATTCTATGCACATATGATCAGAACTATTAGCAAGCTTCCGCTACTACTAACATTCATTAAGGTAAAACCCAACCATACATTAAGATATATTGGCCCCCCTTCAATCCCGTATGCATCAATTTCTATGCTAGGTTGAAGCTTCTGTCACTCTTACCCTCCAATACATAGTCCAATCAACATACAACTAACCCTATGGTGTGATCCACGCGTGCGCTCATATGATGGGTGATAACCCACAAGTATAGGGGATCGCAACAGCTTTCGAGGGTAGAGCATTCAGCCCAAATTTATTGATTCGACATAAGGAGAGCCAAAGAATATTCTCAAGTATTAGCAGCTGAGTTGTCAATTCAACCACACCTGGAAACTTAGTATCTGCAGCAAAGTGTTTAGTAGCAAAGTAATATGATAGTGATGGTAACGGTAACAAAAAAGTAACGAAAGCAAAGTAGTGTTTTTGGTATTTTGTAGTGATTGTAACAATAGCAACGAGAAAGTAAATAAGCATAAACCAGTATATGGAAAGCTCGTAGGCATCGGATCAATGATGGATAATTATGCCGGATGCGGTTCATTATGTAACAATCATAACATAGGGTGACAGAGAACTAGCTCCAATTCGTCAATGTAATGTAGGCATGTATTCCAAATATAGTCATACGTGCTTATGGAAAAGAACTTGCATGACATCTTTTGTCCTACCCTCCCGTGGCAGCGGGGTCCTAATGGAAACTAAGGGATATTAAGGCCTCCTTTTAATAGAGAACCGGAACAAAGCATTAGCACATAGTGAATACATGAACTCCTCAAACTACGGTCATCACCGGTAAGTATCCCGATTATTGTCACTTCGGGGTTAACGGATCATAACACATAATAGGTGACTATAGACTTGCAAGATAGGATCTAGAACTTTCATATATTGATGAAAACATAATAGGTTCAGATCTGAAATCATGGCACTCGGGCCCTAGTGACAAGCATTAAGCATAGCAAAGTCATAGCAACATCAATCTCAGAACATAGTGGATACTAGGGATCAAACCCTAACAAAACTAACTCGATTACATGATAAATCTCATCCAACCTATCACCGTCCAGCAAGCCTACGATGGAATTACTCACGCACGGCGGTGAGCATCATGAAATTGGTGATGGAGGATGGTTGATGATGACGACGACGACGAATCCCCCTCTCCGGAGCCCCGAACGGACTCCAGATTAGCCCTCCCGAGAGGTTTTAGGGCTTGGCAGCGGCTTCGTATCGTAAAACGCGATGATTTCTTCTCTCCTATTTTTTCTCCCCAAAAGCAGTTATATAGAGCTGGAGTTGGAGTCGGGGGGTCTCCAGGGGGCCCACGAGGTAGGGGGGCGCGCCCTAGGGGGGGCGTCCCCCACCCTCGTAGCAAGGGTGTGGGCCCCCTGGTCTTCATCTTCGGCGAGGATTTTTTATTATTTATTGTAAGGTATTCCGTAGAGTTTCAGGTCATTATGAGAACTTTTGTTTTCTGCACATAAAACAACATCATGGCAATTCTGCTGAAAACAGCGTCAGTCCGGGGTAGTTCCATTCAAATCATACAAGTTAGAGTCCAAAACAAGGGCAAAAGTGTTTGGAAAAGTAGATACGTTGGAGACATATCAATGGGCACCAAAGAACAACAACATAACCACAAGCAAATTAAACCAATCATAGCAATTCACGAATTACCGATAGGACAACGAAAATCTACTCAGACATCATAGGATGGCAACACATCATTGGATAATAATATGAAGCATAAAGCACCATGTTCAAGTAGAGGGTACAACAGGTTGTGGGAGAGTGGACCGCTGTAGATAGATGGGGGAAGGTGATGAAGATGTTGGTGAATATGACGGAGGTATTGGTGTAGATCACCGTCACACGATGATGGCCCCGGTGGCGTTCCGGCGCCACCGGGAGAGAGGGCGAGAGAGCCCCCCCTTCTTCTTCTTCTTCTTCCTTGACCTTCTCCCTAGATGGGAGAAGGGTTTACCCTCTGGTCCATGGCCTCCATGGCGGCGAAGGGGCGAGAGCCCCTCCGAGATTGGATCTGTCTCTCTCTGTTTATGTGTTCCCTGATTCCGCCCTTTCACCGTTTCTTATATTCCCGGAGATCCGTAACTCTGATTGGGCTGAAATTTTAACACGATTTCTATCCGGATATTGGCTTTCTTGTGACGAAAGAAGGGCACCAACCGCCTTATGGGGTGTCCACAAGGGCCAGGGGCGCGCCCACCCCCTGGGGCAACCCCTTTCCTCGTGCCCCCCTCGGGCATTGTCTCGCATTGATTTTTCTTCCCAAAAATCACATATATTCTAAAAAAATCTCCGTCAGTTTTTATCCTGTTTGGACTCCGTTTGATATGGATTTTCTGCGAAACAAAAAACATGCAACAAACAGGAACTGACACTGGGCACCGGATCAATATGTTAGTCCCCAAAAATAGTATAAAAAGTTGCCAAAAGTATATGAAAGTTGTATAATATTGGCATGGAACAATAAAAAATTATAGACACGCGGAGATGTATCAGCATCCCCAAGCTGATGCGGAGCATCCTACGGTGATCTCCATGTACACCTTCATAGCCCCTCAAGCCCCAAGTGGACCTACCGGACTTAAGGGGAACCCGCTCCTCTTTGAGATTTACATGAATATCCATTGGACTTGGGTGCTACCTCACCATGGAACGTTGTGCATCATTAGGTACAAGGGCAACCACCACCAAGCAGCTAGGAAGCTTCCCGTAGGCCAAGGAGAAGGACCCCAAGACCCAAGAGCTCACCGGAGGTGTCAAGACGAAGAAAACGAAGCATGCAGAAATTGCACTACCGGACAGTCCTGTCCCCACGACGGACAGTCCGGTCGCATAGAAATTGCACTACCAGACAGTCCGGTCCCCATAGCGGACAATCCAGTGGCACACAAAAATGCATCTGTCCTCACCGGACTGTCCGGTCCTTACCACCGGACTGTCTGGTAGGCCCAGTTTCGCTACGAATTGGGCTAAAAAGCCCATGTAACCACCGAGGCCCATACCCCTTCGCCCCTAGACTATATATTCTGCGCTCCTCTTAGTTTTTAGGGTTAGCAAAGTATTTGATAGACAAAGAGAGAGGTTTGCTCATCTTCCTCCTCTTGGAGATCTAGACCTCATCTTGGAGAAGCTCCTCTTAGAGATCAAGCCCTCCTCTTGGAGAAGATTCTCTTGTGGATATCAAGGCCTCCTCTTGGAGAAGGATCCCCATCATAGGATCAACAAGACCTCATCTCTTTTGGATTTGGGATGAAATTTACCTTGTATCTTTCCCTTTGTCGTTCTTGCGCCTTTGTGGATCTTGTGTGGTTGTGAGTCTAGTGGATGTGTGATTGGACTTGTTCTTGAGTGTTTTCCTCTTGTGATTTCCCCTCTTGTTCTTCATGTTCTTCGTGTTCTTCGTGGATTCCCCTCCAATTCGTGAAAGATCTACGCTTAGGGTCTCCACCCTACAACATCTTGGTATCATGAGCCACGTTGATCACGAATTTGGAGTCTCCCCCACCGTTTTCTAGCCTTGCTTTGCTTGACTTCGTCCTAAAATCCGAAAATCCCCACCAAAAATAGCCCCAATTTTTTTGTGATTTGTTGGTTTGATAATGTTTTGTTGATTTTGATCCATGGATTCGTTGTGTTTCGAGTGGATCTAGCTTCCCCACAAGTTTCCCCACCTTCCATCCACGAAATCTCCTCAATTTTGACCCCAAAACCATTCATTTTCGCCCAAAAATTTCAATTCCGTGCCTTCCCAACCCACACCGAACTGTCCGGACCCCCGTACCGGACTGTGCGCTCGCATCAGGAGCGAATCGCTCATAGACCGGACTGTCCGCTCTGCCATACCGGACTATCCGCTCGAGTCATAAGGTTTTCGGATGAAGACCGGACTGTCCGCTACCCAGGACCGGACTGTCCGCTAGTTCAAAAACTGCTTCGGCTGATTTCTTGTTTCGGTCATATCTTCCACATCCAGAGTCCGATTTTGACGTTCTTTAGCTCGTTGAGTAGCTATTGACATCCCCCATCCATATAGATATGTTCCAGTGTCACACCCTAGCTAGTTCATGCAATAGAGTGCTTGCATCATGTTTAACTTTATCAGAAACTTGGAAATGGGGATGACAGAACCCCCAGCACCCCCTGAAACCAACTAGGGTTTACTAAAAATATTTTCAATGAACCTGAAATGCCCTTCTAAAATGTTCATCATCTTTGCCTTGGTCCTAAACCTCTGACAAAAATGGTGCACAATTTTCTAGGTCATCCTAAGGTCACAGGATTAAATCATTAGTTATTTGAATTTGAGCATTTAAATGCTAGTAAATAATTTAAATGCTCAAATAATCCTAAAACTGAAATGTTCCATGTTGGATTTATTCCAAAAAGTGGCCATGAGCAGTTTGGTGATTTTTGAAGGAGTCTAGCTATTTTTAGAAATGCCACAAACTTACAGAAATAAAACAAAACATAAAATAAAAAGGAAGTGACTTACCTGGCCGCAACCTACCTGGCAGGTTCACCTGGCGGCCCAGCACTGTGCTGGCCCGTGCCAGCCAGCTGCTTCTTCCCAGCCAGGCAGGTATGTAGGAGGTGGCGCCGGCCGCGTGAGCTCGCCACCGCGCCAGCTGCTTGCCTCTTCGCCCCTGAACGCGCTGGTCGACCTCCACGTCGCCCGCTCGACCACCCCGACACCTCACTCTCCTCCATGCTCCTCTCTCTCACTCTCCCCCATCATGGCCGACGCTGTCGCACTCGCGCCGACGTGAAAACCGCAACCACCGTCGCCTCCTCGCCGTCTCGCCGTGTCCAGCAGCTCCGCCACTGTCCTCTCCGTCGAGCAGACTGAGCCCCGAGCGCTCGTTCGCCCTGAAGCCACCGCACCGACCTCGTCTTCACCGCCCGTCACCGGAGATCCACTTCGCCGCCCCGCTTGCTCCGGCTCATCCCCGACTCCTCTGACCAGCTCATCCGACGCGCTGTGAGCCCTGCTACCTCCTCCTCTCTGTTTGCCTTCTCGTGCACCACAACGACCACATCGAGCTCGCCCGCACGCGCCGCCGCCTCCGCACGTCACCGTCGTGGCCACAACCACGCTGGCTCGATTCCGAGCACGCCATCGCGCTCGCCGCAGCCCAAGCAACCCGTAGCACTGCTCCATGCACCTCGCTGTGCCTCCTGGCGACGAGTCCGAGCTCTGGCCGCTGCCAAACTGGTCACGGCGTCGTTTCCGGCGACCCCTAGCCCAACCACTAGCACCACCCGACGCGGCTCGCTCCCAGCTACACGTAGATGTCCTCCACCGTCCATTTGGTCGTCGGAGGAGGAATCCCATGTTGCTCTGTTGCGTCTGGCCTCGCGGGCGTCATGTCGCCGGTGGGTTTGACCCATTTGACCATGTGGGCCCTGCCCCCTGGTCAAACCTAGATTAGGAGTTAAAATAATACTAATTTAGTTAGTTAACTAACAGAGACACTGGCCAGTGGGTCCCACTGGCCAGGTTTGACCTGGACGCCCCAGTTGACTGTTGACGTCACAGTGACGCAATGCTGACGCAGTAATGCATTTTCTGGATTTATTCTTATTCAGGAATTTCCAGAAAATAGTGTTAACTTCTAAAAATCATAGAAAATAATTTGTAGCTCCAAATGCAAAGTTTTATATATGAAAATTGATCAGAAAAATCCAATATTTCCATCTGTAATGGTTTCATGCATGCCAGAACACTTTAACCTTGCTGTGTAAGTGAAACAAGCTAATGCATTAATATGACTCCATATCATGGGCTTTCATTTGAATCTTTGATTCAAATGGACTCAAACCAACCTGTTTTAGAATGCATTAGCCAAAACACACCCATATTGCCAAGTCATAGCATGCATCATATTGTTGCATATTGCCATGTGATGATTGTGTTCCGATGTGTCTTTCGTGGTAGGTTCTGCCTCCGAGGATACCCATGAATATCCGACTAAAGGGCAGTATCCTACTACCACTCCATAAGGCAAGCATCCCCATTGATCATATCGATACAATCCCATGTTCTCGCTCCTGCTCTCAATTACTGCATTTAAGACAACAACGTTTCAAACTACTGTGTGCTGGGGTAGTTGAACCCATTTCCTCTGCATGACCTGTCATTGCCACAATAACTAGATGAAACCCACTAGCATGTGTAGGAGTTGATTGAGCCATGTCTGTGTTTCCTACCTTGCTATGCCTGCTATGCTTAGAGTTGTGTCAGGTCTGGTTCATCTGGGTGATGGGCTAGAGTGAAATGAATATGTCGGTAATGTGAGTGATGTGTTGAACACGATTTGGTAAAGGTATCGATGAGAGGCCATGTAGGAGTACATGGTGGGTTGTTTCACTGGAACCGTCCTTAAGCACCGAGATCTGTATGTGTGATTTAAGAACCAGTTACTACCATGCATTGGGATCCTAACAATGACCCTCTCGGCTTCTTAACCACCCTAGTCCTCTGTCCAGGAGTTGCAACTAGTTTCTGGTGTTTATAGGATATGTGTTGGAGGCCGTGCGTAGCGCTGACCCTAGGGGTGGGCTATGATGCGGTAGATACACCGTGGCAAAGTGTACCGAGTCGCCCGTTTGGTGTCTCGGGAACCCTATACACATTGTTCGGGGCCGTATGTGGAAACCTTGGCCGGACTCCCTGCGGATGGAATCTGGATAGGCAATAAACCTGGACTAGAGACTTGAGTGTTTAGGTAGGCCATGGCCGACACCCTCATTGGGCTTCCGCTTGAAGGTTGCCGAGTACATGTCGTGTAAGCGGCGGTAAATGGTGAGAGCGTGTGTGAAGAAGTACACCCCTACAGGGTTAACATCATCTATTCGAATAGCCGCGTCCGCGGTAAAGGACTACTTGGTTGCCTATATAGTTCATAGACAAGTAAATGGATACTCCTAAAAGCCCCAAGACAAGTGTGAGTGCCGTGGATGGCCCTTCCGTAGGATGACAGAGGAGGATCCAGGGTAGTGTATTGTTGTGGTGAGTAGTGGACTCGTGTGCGCAAAACATTTACAAGTTGCTGTCTCATAGGATAGCTTAGCCAAGAGTCAAAGCTGGCTTGTTGCAATAACCCCACTATCCTTCTTGAGAATGTTGCGTGTGTAGTAGGATCTTTGTAAGTCTTGCTAAGTACCTTTGTACTCATGTTTGCTTAATTACTATTGCAGAGGAGAACACCGCCCCCTCCGATGGATTCTATGTAGATCTCGACGTTAACGAGTGACTTGCCACCTAGGTGGTGATCCTGAGCCGTGAAGGGCCTTGTAGATAGACATGCTTCGTCAAGCCTTCTTGCTTTCTAGTTGTCTCTACGCAGACAAGTTTGCTTCTGCATGTTCTTGTATGTTTGTATGACCTGAGTGTCGGGTCGTGTGACCCCTACCTGTATGAACATATTATGTATGGCTCTCTAGAGCCTTCTAAATAAAGTACTTTGAGTTGTAGAGTTTTGTTGTGATGCCATGTTGTATTTACACATATCGAGCATATTGTGTGTATGTGTGAAATGCTTGGTATGTGTGGGATCCGACAATCTAGTTGTTTATCCTTGGTAGCCTCTCTTATGGGGAAATGTAGTCTGGTGCTTCCACTGAGCCTTGGTAGTCCGCTACACCCCGGTTTACCGGAGTCTTGCTAGCCCAGCACTACTGTTCCAGAACACTTAGACTGGCCAACATGTGATTCACCTCGTTCTTGTGTCCGTCCCTTCAAGGAAATGTCACTCAGAGACATCCGGAGTCCTGCTAGCCTGCTACAGCCCGGGTTCCCGGAGTCCTGTTAGCCTAGTTGCTACAACCCGGATTCATACGCCGTTGACCGACATGCTCGATGTTGGTTCATGTATGCATGTCCCTGTAAGTTAGTGCCACTTTGGGTTCACGACTAGTCATGTCGGCCCGGGTTCTCTGTCATATGGATGCTAGCGACACTATCATATACGTGAGCCAAAAGGCGCAAACGGTCCCGAGCCATGGTAAGGCGGCACCCGTGGGGATACCGTGCGTGAGGCCGCAAAGTGATATGAGGTGTTACAGGCTAGATCGGTGTGACTTAGAATTGGGGTCCTGACAGCGTTGGCATCAGAGCCGGACTGCCTGTAGGTTCGTTAAGCCAAACTGGTCGATGTCGAGTCTAGAAATGCTTTAGTTATATGTAGGGAAATTGATTGTGGGAGGGACGTAAGGCTCTTTTTACTCCTTTACCTTACGCCCTCTGATCTGAGTCATCCTTTTCTCTTTCTACGTGGGTGAAGGACTAGGATCTCATCTCTCTATCAGGTTCACGTGTTACTAATCCTTAGAATCTTAGGATTGTTGGTTCCAGGCCTCAGTTCAGTTTCTACTACTTTTAGTATGTTGTCAGTTGAACCAGAACCTTGATATGATGTTGCCGAGTGGCTTTGCCAACTGTTGTGAATGTCTCAAATCTTTTTCTGAGCAATTACAGCCGTTATGCCGTCCGATTTCTCCTAGAAAATTCTAATGCCTTTGCATTATTTCGTGCTTTCAGATGGCCACCCGCATCCAGAATCAAGTGGTTCGTTTGACTCGGTGCCTCGATGTACCTGGTCACACAACCATGCTGGTCCGCGTGATGACCGAGGCTGGTTATCGATGGTATCCTGAGTATACCGTTGAGGAGTAGTATCGAGATTTCAATCAGAGCCAATACCTTTGCACAGTTAGGATATACCCTTCCTATCCTGGAGCTACTGAACCCCTCCATTGTTCATATGGACTTGGGGTTACCATCGAGATTTCCGTGCAGGACGCTGCTTACTCGATGATGACTATCATGCGAGCTAGACTTCCCTTGCTTCGGAACACTGAGTTCCGCTATATGCCAGCATCACTCCCTGGGGTAGAAGGTTACTATCAGGCTCTCTACGCTGACTCCTCCCATGAGGATTCGCTACTCCGCACTACCACAACGTTGCTTGAGGATAAGGACCGCGAGAATCGTGCTTTGCGAATGGAGCTTTTCAACAGTCGATCTGATCACTGGGCCACTTTGACACGGTTTGCACCTGCTGTGCAGGCTGGGTATATGGACATGAGGGATTTGTACCCCGTGCTGTCTGGTCTGCCAGATCGTATGGACTGGCATGATGTAGGAGGCATCACCCCTCCCCATGGACCCCGTCTGCCACCGTTTGTTGGACCAAGGCCACATCCAAGTCCTTATGGACCGCAAGCTCTACAGGACTAACTGTTTCCAGATGATCATGTTCAGCTCCCAGGACATGGTGGTAATCTCTATGAAGATTACTATGGAGACGTCTGAGTTGGTAGTAGCTTCACTAGTGTTGTATCCGTTGTATCTCCACAGTCCTGCGCGTCTGGTGGAATATGACTTAGTGTGTACTGAATTCCAGAGGCGTAGAAAAATAATGTATAGGAGCTTGGAATGCCTTTGATGAGATGTACCGTTCTTTCACCGTAGTTGTACTTCATCTTGGGCTTGTACTAAACTATGTATGGTGTGTATGACCGATGGTGTATATATGGCAGTTTCTGTATTACCATGTCGTACAAATGAACATCTCTGCATTCTATGTCATCCATTACATTCTGCATTCTTATGCCAGAGTTTTGCCATCCTTGTCTAAACCGTTGTTTTGTTGTCCTAGGATGGTGAACACCCGAAGCACCCCTGCTGTTCAGGAGCAGGGTGAAGCCATTGGAGCTAGGGATGGGAATCTGCCCCATCCACCTTCCTTGGCTGAAGTCATGTTGGAGGCAGAAAGGAATAAATGTGAGACCAACCTGTTGTTAGAACGCATCGTGCAGAATACTGCACGTTCCCAGAGGAACGACTTGGTATCTCTCAATGATTTCATCAAGCTGACCCCACCAACCTTCCATCATTCTGTTGAGCCTCTCGATGCGGATGATTTGCTTCGCAGCATTACCCATAAGCTACGTTCTGCACGCGTAGCCGAAGCTGACAAAGTCACTTACGCTGCTTATCGCCTTGAGGGCACTGCTAGCTTTTGGTGGGAAAACTATGAGGCTATGCGCCCAGCCGACCAGGTTACCACTTGGGCAGAATTCAGTGCATCTTTCCGTGAACACCACATTCCGGAGGGTCTTATGGATCATAAGAGAGAGGAATTCTGCAACTTCACCCAAGGCAGATTGACCGTGGATGCCTACAGCCGTGAGTTTGGAAACTTGTCGCATTATGCACCTGAGGAAGTGTCCACTGACGCCAAGAAGCAGGAGAGGTTCCGGAAGGGACTTAGCCCCGAGCTTCGCCGTGACCTCCGTTTGCACGAGTGCACCTCCTTCCAGAAGCTTGTGAAAAAAGCCATCTGTGCTAAAACCGGTCAGACTGACTATGAAGCTACACGTAAGCATTCCCATGATTTTGGTTCTTCATCCGGCTCTGATTCTCAGAAGCGTCGGGTGTGGATTCCAAACACAACTCTGCCACCCAGGTTCACTTTGAGGCCATCCTATGAGGCGCCTCGCCCAACCCAGCAGTATGCACCGCCTAAGGCTTATGGTGGACCGGCCGCCAATGCTGCTCCGCGCACCAACACGGTGACATGCTTCCAGTGCGGAGAGCCGGGTCACTATAGCCGAGAGTGTCCCCAAAACAATAACCCCTACCAGTCTGGAAAGTCCGTTGGCCATGGTAAGCCAACGGGAAAGGTGCTTTATGCCAAGCCAGCCACCACTGCACGTGGCCATGTTAACTATGTCCCAGCAGAGGAGGCTCATGATGATCCCAACATCGTCCTTGGTACACTCCTTGTTAACTGCCATCCGACATTTGTTCTTTTTGATACTGGAGCATCTCATTCATTCATATCTGAGAGCTATGCTCGGTTGCATAACACCACATTTTGTGACATGCCCACTTCCATGGAAATTCAAACTCTGGGTTCCAAATGGAAAACTTCTAGAGTAAGCCATGGGAATGAAATTCTTGTCGATAGACTTGTCTTCCTTGCATCCTTAATACCTCTCAAGTCCCCGGACATAAATATCATCTTAGGTATGGACTGGATGTTAGCCCATTATGCTAAGATTGATTGTGCCACTAGAACAGTTCAACTTACTCACCCATCGGGCAAGACAATCAATGTCTTAACCCGAGTGGCCAAGCGTCAACTCTACTCTCTTAATGCCAGTCCTCTTCCAGACCTCGAGGACATACCGGTAGTCCGTGACTTTCCGGATGTCTTTCCAGAAGAACTGCCAGGTGTCCCACCTGACAGAGATGTCGAGTTCGTGATAGACCTTGTACCAGGAACCGTTCCAATCTCTAGAAGACCCTATAAGATGGCACCCCTAGAACTAGCTGAGCTTAAGAAACAACTCAATGAGTCCTTGAAAAAGGGTTTCATCCGTCCTAGTTCTTTTCCATGGGCTTGCCCCGTCCTCTTCGTCAAGAAGAAGGATGGTACAGATCCGATGGTTGTAGATTATCAACCCGTCAACTTGGTCACCATAAAGAACAAGTATCCGCTCCCCAGGATCAACGATCTGTATGATCAGCTCGCTGGATCCTCAGTCTTCTCCAAAATGGATTAGAGGTTGGGCTACCATCAAATCAAAATCAAGAACAGGGACATTCCCAAAACGACTTTTGTTACTCGTTATGGCCAATACGAGTACACCGTCATGTCCTTCGGTTTAACCAATGCTCCAGCCACCTTCTCTCATTTGATGAATTCAATATTCATGGAGTACTTGGATAAATTCGTAGTGGTATATTTGGATGATATACTCATCTACTCCAAGAATAAGGAAGATCATGCCGAGCATCTAAGGCTAGTATTGACAAAACTTCGAGAGCATTGCCTTTATGCCAAATTCTCCAAATGTGAATTTTGGTTGCCAGAAGTGACCTATCTAGGCCACGTAATCTTTGGTAAGGGTATTGCTGTCAATCCCGAGCGAGTTCAAGCTGTCCTTGATTGGACTCCACCTGAAACGGTCAAGCAACTTCGGAGTTTCCTTGGCTTAGCGAGCTACTATCGCCGCTTTGTCGATAATTTCTCCAAGGTTGCTAAGCCTCTAATTGAACTCCTCAAGAAAGATACAAAGTTTGAGTGGACCCCACAGTGCGAGTTCAACTTTCAGGAACTAAAAAGACGCCTGATATCTGCTCCCGTACTGGTACCACCAGATTTGTCCAAGGACTTTGTTATCTATTGCGACGCCTCACGACAAGGACTAGGTTGCATACTCATGCAAGATCGTCATGTAATTGCCTATGCTTCACGACAGTTACACCCACATGAGGAAAACTGTCCCACACATGATCTAGAGCTTGCAGCTGTAGTCCATGCACTCAAAACCTAGCGACATTACCTACTCGGTAATCGTTGCGAGATCTTCACCGATCACCAAAGTCTGAAATACATCTTCACCCAAATGGATTTGAATATCAGGCAAAGACGTTGGGCCGAGTTCATCTGAGATTACGACTTAGGAATAACTTACACCTCGAGGAAAGCCAATGTTATGGCTGATGCGCTAAGTCGTAAATCCTATTGTAACAACATGATGTTACAACAAGGTCAACCACTTCTCCATGAGGAATTTCAGAAGCTTAACCTTCACATTGTTCCTCAAGGATTCCTATCTACCTTGGTGGCGAAACCTACCCTTACGGATCAGATCATCAAAGCACAGAAGGTTGACCCGGGAATTTCCTGTATCAAGAGAAACATCAAGAAAGGAGTCGCGAATTGTTTCTCCATTGATGATCAAGGTGCCATGTTCTTTGGAAACCTCTTAGTGGTTCCCAAGGCACGAAACCTGAGGCGGCTGATCCTTAAGGAAGCTCATGAATCCCCTTTCACCATTCATCCCGGTAGTACTAAAATGTATCAAGACCTACGCCAGAGGTTTTGGTGGACTAGGATGAAGAGAGAAATTGCTCAATATATTGCAAATTGCGACGTCTGTCGTCATGTTAAAGCAGAGCATCAATGGCCTACTGGCACCCTTCAACCTTTAGCTATTCCTGAATGGAAATGGGATAAAATCGGTATGGACTTCATCACCGGGTTTCCCAGGACCAAGAAAGGGAATAATGCTATTTTCGTTGTCATTGATTATCTTTCCAAAGTAGCACACTTCCTACATGCTTGGGAGAGTATAACCGCTAGCCAGCTAGCAGACCTGTATATCTCTCGAATAGTGTCTCTTCATGGTGTTCCATTGGAGATTAACTCAGACCATGGAAGTCTCTTCACCTCTTGATTTTGGGAAAGTTTCCAAAATGCTATGGGGACTCGTATCTCCTTTAGCACAGCCTTCCACCCTCAATCAAGTGGTCAAGTAGAGCGCGTCAATCAAATTCTGGAAGACATGCTCCGAGCTTCTGTTATCTCATTCGAAATGGATTGGGAGAAATGCCTTCCATTTCCCGAATTTTCTTATAACAATAGCTATCAATCTAGTTTGGGCAAAGGTCCTTTTGAAGTTCTCTATGGACGAAGGTGTCGAACGCCTCTTAACTGGTCAGAAACCGGGGGAAGACAATTCTTTAGCCCGGACATGATCCAGGAAGCAGAAGAGCAAGTTCACATTGTTCGTGAAAAGTTGAAAACAGCCCAATCTCGTCAAAAGTGCCAATATGATCATAAACATAAGGCCATGACTTTTGAAGTCGACGAGAAGGCTTACCTT
The DNA here is from genome assembly GCF_018294505.1 of Triticum aestivum. Classification (NCBI taxonomy): domain Eukaryota; kingdom Viridiplantae; phylum Streptophyta; class Magnoliopsida; order Poales; family Poaceae; genus Triticum; species Triticum aestivum. The sequence goes on along the minus strand of NC_057809.1, from coordinate 273,193,722 downwards.
TGGGTTACTCCTCTGAAGGGAACCCACGATTCGATATCAAAGGCAAATTGGATCCTCGTTACATTGGTCCCTTTCGCATTCTAGTGAAACAAGGAGAAGTTGCCTACCAATTGGAACTACCTCCACATCTCTCCGGAGTTCAAGATGTCTTCCACGTTTCTCAACTCATGCGTTGCTTCTTGGATCCTATCCGTGGAGTGGACCACGAAACATACGATCTCCAAGATAATCTCACATACCAGGAATATCTCGTTCGTATCCTTGATCAAGCCGAGCGTACCACTCGACGCCATAACATCAAGTTTCTCAAGGTTCAATGGTCACACCATTCCGAGAAAGAAGCCACTTGGGAAAGGGAGGATCATCTTCGACTTGAATACCCCACCTTCTTCCCGACGGACCCTAAATCTCGGGACGAGATTCTTTTGAGTGGGGGTGAGTTGTCACACCCTAGATAGTTCATGCATCAGAGTGCTTGCATCATGTTTAACTTTATTAGAAACTTGGAAATGGAGATGACAGAACCCCCAGCACCCCCTGAAACCAACTAGGGTTTACTAAAAATATTTTCAATGAACCTGAAATGCCCTTCTAAAATGTTCATCATCTTTGCCTTGGTCCTAAACCTCTGGCAAAAATGGTGCACAATTTTCTAGGTCATCCTGAGGTCACTGGATTAAATCATTAGTTATTTGAATTTGAGCATTTAAGTGCTAGTAAATAATTTAAATGCTCAAACTGAAATGTTCCATGGTGGATTTATTCCAAACAGTGGCCATGAGCAGTTTGGTGATTTTTGAAGGAGTCTAGCTATTTTTAGAAATGCCACAAACTTGCAGAAATAAAACAAAACAGAAAATAGAAAGAAAGGGACTTACCTGGCCGCAACCTACCTGGCAGGCCCACCTGGCGGCCCAACACTGTGCTGGCCCGTGCCAGCCAGCTGCTTCTTCCCCGCCAGTCAGGCAGGCAGGAGATGGCGCCGGCCGCGAGAGCTCGCCACCGCGCCAACTGCTTGCCGCTTCACCCCTGAACGCGCTGGTCGACCTCCACGTCGCCCGCTTGACCGCCCCGACACCTCACTCCCCCTGCTCATCTCTCTCGCTCTCCCGCACCATGGCCGACACTGCCGCGCTCGCGCAGATGTTTAAACCGCAGCCACCGTCGCCTCCTTGCCGTCTTGCCGTGTCCAGCTGCTCCGCCACCGTCCTCCCCGTCGAGCAGACTAGCCCCCAGTGCTCGTTTGCCCTAAAGCCACCACACCGACCTCGTCTTCACCGCCCGTCGCCGGAGATCCACTTCGCCGCCCCGCTTGCTCCGGCTTGTCCCCGACTTCTGACCCGCTCATCCGACGCGCCGTGAGCCCTGCTACCTCCCCCCTCTCCGTTTTCCTTCTCGTGCACCACAACGACCACACCGAGCTCGCCCGCACGTGCCACCGCCTCCGCACGTCGCCGTCGTGGCCACAACCACGCTGGCTCGATTCCGAGCACGCCATCGCGTTCGCCGCAGCCCAAGCAGCCCGTAGCACTGCTCCATGAACCTTGCCGTGCCTCCTAGTGACGAGTCCGAGCTCATCCGAGCTCCGGCCGCCGCCAAACTCGTCGCCGACGTCGTTTCCAGCGACCCCGAGCCCAACCACTAGCACCACCCGACGCGGCTCGCTCCCAGCTACACGTAGATGCCCTCCGCCGTCCATTTGGTCGCCGGAGGAGGAATCCCGTGCTGCTCCGCCGCGTATGGCCTCACCGACGTTATGTCGCCGGTGGGTTTGACCCATTTGACCATGTGGGCCCTACCCCTAGTCAAACCTAGATTAGGAGTTAAAATAATACTAATTTAGTTAGTTAACTAACAGAGACACTGACCAGTGGGTCCCACTGGTCAGGTTTGACCTGGACGCCCCAGTTGACTGGTGACGTCACAGTGATGCAATGCTAACACAGTAATGCATTTTCTGGATTTATTCTTATTTAGGAAATTCGAAAAAATAGTGTTAACTTCTAAAAATCATAGAAAATAATCTGTAGCTCCAAATGCAAAGTTTTATATGTGAAAATTTATCAAAAAAAATCCAATCTTTCCATCGGTAATGGTTTCATGCATGTCAGAACACTTTAACCTTGCTATTTAAGTGAAACAAGCTAATGCATTAATATGACTTCATATCATGGGCTTTCATTTGAATCTTTGATTCAAATGGACTCAAACCAACGCGTTTTAGAATGCATTAGCCAAAACACACCCATATTGCCATGTCATAGCATGCATCATATTGTTGCATATTGCCACGTGATGATTGCGTTCCGATGTGTCTTTCGTGGTAGGTTCTACCTCCGAGGATACCCATGAATATCCGACTGAAGGGCAGTATCCTACTACCACACCATGAGGCAAGTAGCCCCATTGATCATATCGATACAATCCCATGTTAAACCTCCTCCTCTCAATTACTACATTTAAGACAACAACGTTTCAAACTGCTGTGTGCTGCGGTAGTTGAACCCATTTCCTCTGCATGACCTGTCATTTCCACAGTAACTAGATCAAACCCACTAGCATGTGTAGGAGTTGATTGAGCCATGTATGTGTTTCCTACCTTGCTATGCCTTCTATGCTTAGAGTCGTGTCGGGTCTGGTTCATCTGGGTGATGGGCTAGAGTGAAATGAATATGTCGATAATGTGAGTGATGTGTTGAACATGATTTGGTAAAGGTATCGATGAGAGGCCATGTAGGAGTACATGGTGGGTTGTTTCATTTGAACTGTCCTTAAGCACCAAGATCTGTACGTGTGATTTAAGAACCAGCTACTACCATGCATTGGGCCCGAAACCAATGGACCCTCTCAGCTTCTTAACCACCCTAGTCCTCTGTCCAGGAGTTGCAATTAGTTTCTGGTGTTTATAGGATATGTGTTGGAGGCTGTGCGTAGCACTGACCCTAGGGGTGGGCTATGATGCGGTAGATACACCGTGGCACGGTGTACCGAGTCACCCGTTTGGTGTCTCGGGAACCCTGTACACATCGTTCGGGACCGTATGTGTGATAACCCGCAAGTATAGGGGATTGCAACAGTTTTTGAGGGTAAAGTATTCAACCCAAATTTATTGATTCGACACAAGGGGAGCCAAAGAATACTCTTAAGTATTAGCAGCTGAGTTGTAAATTCAACCACACCTGGAAACTTAATATCTGCAGCAAAGTATTTAGTAGCAAAGTAATAAGATAGTAGTGGTAACGGTAGCAAAAGGTAACAGTAATAAAAGTAATGTTTTTGGTATTTTGTAGTGATGATAGCAGTAGCAACGGAAAAGTAAATAAGCGAAGAACAATATATGGAAAGCTCGTAGGCAATGGATCAGTGATGGAGAATTATGCCGGATGAGGTTCATCATGTAACAGTCATAACCTAGGGTGACACAGAACTAGCTCCAGTTCATTGATATAATGTAGGCATGTATTCCGAATATAGTCATACGTGCTTATGGAAAAGAACTTGCATGACATCTTTTGTCCTACCCTCCCGTGGCAGCGGGGTCCTTACGGAAACTAAGGGATATTAAGGCCTCCTTTTAATAGAGTACCGGAACAAAGCATTAACACATAGTGAATACATGAACTCCTCAAACTACGGTCATCACCGGTAAGTGTCCCGATTATTGTCACTTCGGGGTTAACGGATCATAACACATAATAGGTGACTATAGACTTGCAAGATAGGATCAAGAACACTCATATATTGATGAAAACATAATAGGTTCAGATCTGAAATCATGGCACTCGGGCCTTAGTGACATGCATTAAGCATAGCAAAGGCATAGCAACATCAATCTCAGAACAGAGTGGATACTAGGGATCAAACCCTAACAAAACTAACTCGATTACATGATAGATCCCATCCAACCCATCACCGTCCAGCAAGCCTATGACGGAATTACTCACGCACGGCGGTGAGCATCATGAAATTGGCGATGGAGGATGGTTGATGATGACGATGGCGACGGATTCCCCTCTCCGGAGCCCCGAACGGACTCCAGATCAGCCCTCCCGAGAGGTTTTAGGGCTTGGCGGCGGCTCTGTATCGTAAAACGTGATGAATTCTTCTCTTTGATTTTTTTCTCCCCGAAGCACAATATATAGAGTTGGAGTTGGAGTCGGAGGAGCTCCAGGGGGCCCACGAGGTAGGGGGGCGTGCCCTAGGGGGGCAGGCGCGCCCCCACCCTCGTGGATAGGTGGTGGCCCCTCTGTCCTTCATCTTTTGCAGGTATTTTTTATATTTTCCGAAAAGTTGCTCCGTGAAGTTTCAGGTCATTCCGAGAACGTTTGTTTCTGCACATAAATAACACCATGGTAATTCTGCTGAAAACAGTGTCAGTCCGGGTTAGTTCCATTCAAATCATGCAAGTTAGAGTCCAAAACAAGGCAAAAGTGTTTGGAAAAGTAGATACGACGGAGACGTATCAACTCCCCCAAGCTTAAACCTTTGCTTGTCCTCAAGCAATTCAGTTGACAAACTGAAAGTGATAAAGAAAAACTTTTACAAACTCTGTTTGCTCTTGTTGTTGTAAATATGTAAAGCCAGCATTCAAGTTTTCAGCAAAGATTATAACTAACCACATTCGCAATAACGCTTAGGTCTCAAGTTTACTCATATCAATAGCATAATCAACTAGCGAGCAATAATAATAAATCTCGGATGACAACACTTTCTCAAAACAATCATAATATTATATAACAACATGGTATCTCGCTAGCCCTTTCTGAGACCGCAAAACATAAATGCAGAGCACCTTTAAAGACCAAGGACTGACTAGACATTGTAATTCATGGTAAAAGAGATCCAGTCAAGTCATACTCAATGTAAACTAACAGTAATGAATGCAAATGACAGCGGTGCTCTCCAATTGGTGCTTTTTAATAAGAGGATGATGACTCAGCATAAAAGTAAATAGATAGGCCCTTCGCAGAGGGAAGCAGGGATTTGTAGAGGTGCCAGAGCTCAGTTTTGAAATAGATGTGAATAATATTTTGAGCGGTGTACTTTCATTGTCAACATAACAACCAAGAGATGGCGATATCTTCCATGCTACACACATTATAGGCGGTTCCCAAATAGAATGGTAAAGTTTATACTCCCCCTTACACCAACAAGCATCAATCCATGGCTTGCTCGAAATAACGAGTGCCTCCAACTAACAAGAGTCCTAGGGGGAGTTTTGTTTGGAATTATTTTGATTTAGTTTGCATAAAGCATGGGACTGGGCATCCCGGTGACCAGCCATTTATCTCGTGAGTGAGGAGTGGAGTCCACTCCTCTTGAGAATAACCCGCCTAAGATGGAAGATACAGACAACCCTAGTTGATACATGAGCTATTAGAGCATACACAACATGATATTTATTTGAAGGTTTAGAGTTTGGCACGTACAAATTTACTTGGAACGGCAGGTAGATACCGTATATAGGTAGGTATAGTGGACTCATGTGGAATAACTTTGGGGTTTAAGGGATTGGATGCACAAGCAGTATTCCCGCTTAGTACAGGTGAATGCTAGCAAAAGACTGGGAAGCAACAAGCTAGAGAGCGACAACAGTCATGAACATGCATTAAAATTAATCAACACCGAATGCAAGCATGAGTAGGATATAATCCACCATGAACATAAATATCGTGAAGGCTATGTTGATTTTGTTTCAACTACATGCGTGAACATGTGCCAAGTCAAGTCACTTAAATCATTCAGAGGAGGATACCACCCTATCATACCACATCATAACCATTTCAATAGCATGCTGGCACGCAAGGTAAACCATTATAAATCATAGCTAATCAAGCATGGCACAAGAAACTATGATCTCTAGTTTTCATTGCAAACATGTTTATTCATAATAGGCTGAATCAGGAACGATGAACTAATCATATTTACAAAAACAAAAGAGGTCGAGTTCATACCACCTTTTCTCATCTCAATAAGTTCATCATATATCGTCATTATTGCCCTTCACTTGCACGACCGAACGGTGTAAACAATAATAATAGTGTGCGTGCATTGGACTAAGCTGGAATCTGCAAGCATTCAATAAACAGGAGAAGACAAGGCAATATGGGCTCTTTTGTCAGATCAACGATAATGTATATAAGAGCCACTTCAACAATTTAATTATGGTCTTCTCCTATCGACCCCCAAAGGAAAGAAAAGAAATAAAACTATTTACACGGGAAAGCTCCCAACAAGTAAAAGAAGAACAGGAAATCTTTTTGGGTTTTTTTAATTACTACTACAAGCATGGAAAGTAAACTAATTAAAAGCTACAACTATTTTTTGTTTTTTCTTAAGGTTTATTAAACACACAAGAAGAAAGCATAAAAAGGAAATTAACTAGCATGGATAATACAATGAAAAAGTATGAGCACCGATATCTAGCAATGAGTGTGTGAACATAAATGTAATGTCGGTGGGAAATACGTACTCCCCCAAGCTTAGGCTTTTGGCCTAAGTTGGTCTATGGCCACGGCTGGCCTGACAGATATCCATAATAATAGTTGGGGTCGTACTGCGAAGAAGAAGACTCCGATTGCCACTGGCTGACAATCATCTCCGGATCCCACTGGTAATTAGACTGTCGTGAAGGATCAACTTGTGGTTCCGGCTCTGGCTCCATGGCTGGTGCAGGGTTCCAGTAGGCGTGAATAGCCTTTAATAGAACAAGGTATTGGCCTACAGATAAATCAAACAAAGAAGGAGCAGGCAGGGTAATAGTCTCAGGATGATGCTTATCAAAGAACAATTTGTATTTAAGCTCTCCTTCCCTATTCTTAATAATAAAATCATGTGCCACCATACTTTTATAATCTAAATAAACACGAGGCAACACTTTTTGTTCCTTCTCATAATGCCTAATAGGTATGTTAAAATGTGCAGCTAGGCGTGAAGCATAGATGTGTCCAAAGATGGGGCCCTTGGCACGGTTCAGACTTAACCCTTTAGCAATAATGCCGCCCATACTAACAGAGTTATCACTGTATAAACCGTGGATCAAAATAATAATATCAGGGATACTAAGGTTTCCATAGTTTCCGCGACCAATTAAACAACGACTAGCAAATAATGCAAAATAGCGTAAAACAGGAAAATGTATGCTAGTGATTCGTGCATCAGAAACCTTCCTTGTTTCCCCTACAATGATAGTATCAATAAACCCGTCCACATCCTCGCGATGTGGTTCCTCTGTCTTGCTCTCGAAAGGGACCAAACAAACCCGACAAAAATCATAAAGTGACATCTCCTTATGCTCATCATATAAATAAAACTCCATCGTAGGTGGTGAGCTCCTAGAATGGAAATGAAAGTTTTGCACAAAGATATTTGTGAGTAAGAGATACTGATGGCATTGGTGGTGGAGGAAAGCGGTGAGGCCTGCATTCTTAGACAATTCATAAAAATCTTCATAAATCCCGGCTGCTCTCAAGAAATCATCGGAAGGCCATTCACACGCCCGAACCTCCGCGGTGCGAGGCAGATTATACTTAGGCTTTGGTGCCTTTTCCTTCGAGCTTCGGCTCGATGAGCCCCTCAACAGTCTCTTCATCATTTTCCAAAAAATTCTGAAATTTTTAGTAACTTCAAAATAAAAGTAAACCAAACTCAATAATATTGATAGCAACTACTCCTACAAGTGCCTAGGGCCTATATCATGCATCAAAACTACTTTTGACCATATAAATTTGACATGCAAGCTCAAGAACAGGGTCACCTAAGCAGCAAAAATTTGCAATGAATAAAACACTAGAACAAAAACTAATTGGACCAATGGAGGAGTCACATACCAAGGAACAATCTCCCCAAGCAGTTTTGTGAGAGGTGCTTTGAGCAAGGAGATCGAAAATGGCAGCAAAATGAGCTTGGACTCGGGTTTGAGCTGGTTATTCATGTTTGGGGGAGGAAGAAGGAGTGTGTGGGTGAAAGGATAAGTGGAGGCGGGCCACCGTGGGCCCATGAGGCAGGGGGCGCGCCCAGGGGGGTAGGGCGCGCCCTCCACCCTCGTGGGCAGGTGGTTGACCCCCCTGCTGTGTCCTCAGTGCCAAATATTCTCAAATATTCCAGAAAAAATCATATTTAAATTTCAGGGCATTTGGAGAACTTTTATTTCCAGGGTATTTTTATATTGCATGGATAATCAGATAACAAATAGCAAAATACTATTTTTATTTTATTTAATATAAATAACAGAAAGTAAAAGTGGGGTACAGAAGGTTGTGCCTTCTAGTTTCATCCATCTCATGATCATCAAAAGGAATCCACTAACAAGGTTGATCAAGTCTTGTTAACGAACTCATTCCGAATAACATGGAACCGGAGAAATTTCGAATAACACTATGTTACCTCAACGGGGATATGCACATCCCCAATAATAAGAATATCATATTTCTTCTTGACAGTAGGAAGAGCAAATTCAAAACCTCCAAATATAATCGATGGAATTTTTCCAATAGAATTGATACTATGAACTTGAGGTTGTTTCCTCGGAAAGTGTACCGTATGCTCATTACCATTAACATGAAAAGTGACATTGCCTTTAGTGCAATCAATAACAGCCCCTGTAGTATTCAAAAAGGGTCTTCCAAGAATAATAGACATACTATCGTCCTCGGGAATATCAAGAATAACAAAGTCCGTTAAAATAGTAATGTTTGCAACTACAACAGGCACATCCTCACAAATACCGACAGGTATAGCAGTTGATTTATCAGCCATTTGCAAAGATATTTCAGTAGGTGTCAACTTATTCAAATCAAGTCTACGATATAAGAAAGAGGCATAACACTAACACCGGCTCCAAGATCACATAAAGTAGTTTTAATATAGTTTCTTTTAATAGAGCATGGTATAGTGGGTACACCAGGATCTCCTAGTTTCTTTGGTGTTCCACCCTTAAAAGTATAATTAGCAGGCATGGTCGAAATTTCAGCTTTCAGTATCTTTCTCTTATTTGTAACAATATCTTTCATATACTTAGCATAAGGATTCATTTTGAGCATATCAGTTAATCGCATACGCAAAAAGATAGGTCTAATCATTTCAGCAAAGCGCTCAAAATCCTCATCATCCTTTTTCTTGGATGGTTTGGGAGGAAAAAGGCATGGGTTTCTGAACCCATGGTTCTCTTTCTTTACCATGTTTCCTAGAAACAAAATCTTTCTTATCATAACGTTGATTCTTTGATTGTGGGTTATCAAGATCAACAGCAGGTTCAATTTCTATATCATTATCATTACTAGATTGAGCATCATCATGAACATTATCATTAACATTATCACTAGTTTTAGGTTCATTACCAGATTGAGTTTCAATATCAGAAATAGAAATATCATTTGGATTCTCAGGTGTTTCAGTAATAGGTTCACTAGAAGCATGCAAAGTCCTATCATTTTTCTTTTTCTTCCTTTTGGAAGGACTAGGTGCATCTATATTATTTCTCTGAGAATCTTGCTCAATTCTCTTAGGGTGGCCTTCAGGATACAAAGGTTCATGAGTCATTCTACCAGTTCTAGTAGCCACTCTAACAACATTATCATTATTCTTACTATTCAATTCATTGAGCAAATCATTTTGAGCTTTAAGTACTTGTTCTACTTAAGTGGTAACCATAGAAGCATGTTTACTAATAAGTTTAAGTTCACTTTTAACATTAGCCATATAATCACCCAAGTGTTCAAGCATAATTGAATTGTATTTCAATTTTCTACCAAAATAAGCATTAAAATCTTCTCGCTTAACCATAAATTTATCAAACTCATCTAAGCATGGGCTAGCAAACTTAGTAAATGGGATTTCAGCTTTATCATATCTATAGAGAGAATTTACCTTTACTACCTGTGTCGGGTTATCAAGACCACGAGTTTCTTCAATAGGTAAGGGATTAAGATCATATGTTTCTTCAACAGGCGGTAAATTAAGACCATGTATTTCTTCAGTAGGAGGTAAATTCTTAACATCTTCAGCTTTAATACCTTTTTCTTTCATAGATTTCTTTGCCTCTTGCATATCTTCAGGACTATGAAATAGAATACCCCTCTTCTTCGCAGTTGGTTTAGGAATAGGCTCAGGAATTGGCTCCGGAGGTGTCCAATTATTTTCATTTGTCAACATATTATTCAATAGAATTTCAGCTTCATCCGGTGTTCTTTCCCTGAAAACAAAACCAGCACAACTATCCAAGTAATCTCTGGAGGCATCGGTTAGTCCATTATAAAAGATATCAAGTATTTCATTTTTCTTAAGAGGATGATCAGGCAAAGCATTAAGTAATTGGAGAAGCCTCCCCAAGCTTGTGGGAGACTCTTTTCTTCAATTTGCACAAAATTATATATATCCCTTAAAGCAGCTTGTTTCTTATGAGCAGGGAAATATTTAGCAGAGAAGTAATAAATCATATCCTGGGGACTACGCACACAACCAGGATCAGAGAATTAAACCATATCTTAGCATCACCTTTAATGAGAATAGAAATATTTTAAGGATATAAAAGTAATGAGTTCTCTCAACAGTAGTGAACAAGGTGGCTATATCATTTAATTTAGTAAAATGTGCCACAATAGTTTCAGATTCATAGCCATGAAAAGGATCAGATTCAACCAAAGTAATTATATCAGGATCAACAGAGAATTCATAATCCTTATCGGTAACACAGATAGGTGAAGTAGTAAAAGCAGGGTCAGGTTTCATTCTAGAATTTAGAGATTTCTTATTCCATTTAGCTAATAACCTCTTAAGTTCGTGTCTATCCTTGCAAGCTAAAATAGCTAAAGAAGCTTCTTTATCAAAAACATAACCCTCAGGAATAACAGGCAAGTCTTCATCATCAATTTCATCAGTATTATCAGATTCAATATTTTCAATCTCTCTAGCCCTAGCAAGTTGTTCATCAAGAAATTCACCAAGTCGCATAGTAGTATCAAGCATAGAAGTAGTTTCATCATAAGTATCATGTATAGCAGAAGTGGCATCATCAATAACATGCGACATATCAGAACGAATAGTAGAAGCAGGTTTAGGTGTCGCAAGCTTACTCATAATAGAAGGTCAATCAAGTGCAGAGCTAGATGGCAGTTCCTTACCTCCCCTCGTAGTTGAGGGATAAATCTTGGTTCTTGGATCTTTCAAGTTCTTCATAATGATAAGAAGATATAAATCCCAAGTGACTCAAAGAATAAAGCTATGCTCCCCGGCAATGGCGCCGGAAAATGTTCTTGATAACCCACAAGTATAGGGGATCACAACAATTTTCGAGGGTAAAGTATTCAACCCAAATTTATTGATTCGACACAAGGGGAGCCAAAGAATACTCTCAAGTTTAGCAGCTGTGTTGTCAATTCAACCAGACCTGGAAACTTAATATCTGCAACAAAGTATTTAGTAACAAAGTAATATGATAGTAGTGGTAACAGTAGCAAAAGGTAATAGTAATAAAAGTAATGTTTTTGGTATTTTGTAGTGATGATAGCAATAGCAACAGAAAAGTAAATAAGCGAAGAACAATATATGGAAAGCTCGTAGGCAATGGATCAGTGATGGAGAATTATGCCGGATGCGGTTCATCATGTAATAGTCATAACCTAAGGTGACACAGAACTAGCTCCAGTTCATTGATATAATGTAGGCATGTATTCGGAATATAGTCATACGTGCTTATGGAAAAGAACTTGGATGACATCTTTTGTCCTACCCTCCCGTGGCAGCGGGGTCCTTACGGAAACTAAGGGATATTAAGGCCTCCTTTTAATAGAGTACCGGAACAAAGCATTAACACATAGTGAATACATGAATTCCTCAAACTACGGTCATCATCGGTAAATACCGATTATTGTCACTTCGGGGTTAACGGACATAACACATAATATGTGACTATAGACTTGCAAGATAGGATCAAGAACACTCATATATTGATGAAAACATAATAGGTTCAGATATGAAATCATGGCACTCGGGCCCTAGTGACAAGCATTAAGCATAGCAAAGTCATAGCAACATCAATCTCAGAACATAGTGGATACTAGGGATCAAACCCTAACAAAACTAACTCGATTACATGATAGATCCCATCCAACCCATCACCGTCCAACAAGCCTTCGATGGAATTACTCACGCACGGCGGTGAGCATCATGAAATTGGCGATGGAGGATGGTTGATGATGACGATGGCAACGGATTCCCCTCTCCGGAGCCCCGAACGGACTCCAGATCAGCCCTCCCGAGAGGTTTTAGGGCTTGGCGGCGGCTCCGTAGTGTAAAATGCGATGAATTCTTCTCTTTGTTTTTTTCTCCCCGAAACACAATATATATAGTTGGAGTTGGAGTGGGAGGAGCTCTAGGGGGCCCACGAGGTAGGGGGGCACGTCCTAGGGGGGCAGGCGGGCCCCCACCCTCGTGGACAGGTGGTGGGCCCCCCTGGCCTTCATATTTTGCAGGTAATTTTTATATTTTCCAAAAAGTAGCTCCGTGAAGTTTCAGGTCATTCCAAGAACGCTTGTTTTTGCACATAAATAACACCATGGTAATTCTGCTGAAAACAGCGTCAGTACGGGTTAGTTCCATTCAAATCATGCAAGTTAGAGTCCAAAACAAGGGCAAAAGTGTTTGGAAAAGTATATACGACGGAGACGTATCAATGTGGAAACCTCGGCCGAACTCCCTGCGGATGGAACCTGGATAGGCGATAAACCTGGACTAGAGAATTGAGTGTTTAGGTAGGCCGTGGCCGACACCCTCGTTGGGCTCCGCTTGAAGGTTGCCGAGTACATGTCATGTAAACGGCGGTAAGTGGTGAGAGCGTGTGTGAAGAAGTACACCCCTACAGGGTTAACATCATCTATTCGAATAGTCACGTCCGCAGTAAAGGACTACTTGGTTGCCTATACAGTTCATAGACAAGTAAATGGATACTCCTAAAAGCCTCAAGACAAGTGTGAGTGCCGTGGATGGCCCTTCCGTAGGATGACGGAGGAGGATCCAGGGTAGTGTATTGTTGTGGTGAGTAGTGGACTCGTGTGCGCAAAACATTTACAAGTTGCTATCTTGTAGGATAGCTTAGCCAAGAGTCAAAGCTGGCTTGCTGCAATAACCCCACTATCCTTCTTGAGAATGTTGCATGTATAGTAGGATCTGTTGTAAGTCTTGCTGAGTACCTTTGTACTCATGTTTGCTTAATTACTATTGCAGAAGAGAACACCGCCCCTCCGATGGGTTCTATGTAGATCTCGATGTTGACGAGTGACTTGCCACCCAGGTGGTGATCTTGAGCCGTGAAGGGCCTTGTAGATAGACATGCTTCGTCAAGCCTTCTTGCTATCTAGTTGTCTGTACTCAGACAAGTTTGCTTCCGCATGTGCTTGTATGTTTGTATGACTTGAGTGTCGGGTCGTGTGACCCCTACCTGTATGAACATATTATGTATGGCTCTCTAGAGCCTTCTAAATAAAGTACTTTGAGTTGTAGAGTTTTGTTGTGATGCCATGTTGTATTTACACATATCGAGCATAGTGTGTGTATGTTTGAAATGGTTGGTATGTGTGGGATCCGACAATCTAGTTGTTTATCCTTGGTAGCCTCTCTTATGGGGAAATGTAGTCTGGTGCTTCCACTGAGCCTTGGTAGTCCGCTACAGCCCGGTTTACCTGAGTCCTGCTAGCCCAGCACTACTGATCCGGAACACTTAGACTGTCCGGCATGTGATTCACCTCGTTCCTATGTCTGTCCCTTCGGGGAAATGTCACGCGGAGACATCCGGAGTCCTGCTAGCCTGCTACAACCCGGGTTCCCGGAGTCTTGTTAGCCCAATTGCTACAGCCCGGATTCATACGCTGTTGACCGACATGCTCGATGTTGATTCGTGTATGCCTGTCCCCGTTTGTTAGTGCCACTTTGGGTTCACGACTAGTCATGTCAGCCCGGGTTCTCTGTCATATGGATGCTAGCGACACTATCATATACATGAGCCAACAGGCGCAAACGGTCCCGGGCCATGGTAAGGCGACACCGGTGGGGATACTGTGCATGAGGCCGCAAAGTGATATGAGGTGTTACAGGCTAGATTGGTGTGACTTAGAATCGGGGTTCTGACATCCACCATAATTTGACTCCATCAAAATTGTAGGATCGAAAGTATGTCTAGAGGGGGGGGGGGTGATTAGACTACTTGACCAAATAAGAATCTAGCCTTTTGCCAATTTTAATTCCTGGCAGATTTTAGCAACTTATCACAAGTCAAGCAAACAACATACACATACAATTCTAAGAGTATAGCAGCGAAATGTAAAACAATTGCATATGAAGGTAAAGGGAGGAGTTTGGAGGGAGCAAACACAATGTAGACACGAAGATTTTTGGCGTGGTTCCGATAGGTGGTGCTATCGTACATCCACGTTGATGGAGACTTCAACCCACGAAGGGTAACGGTTGCGCGAGTCCACGGAGGGCTTCACCCACGAAGGGTCCACAAAGAAGCAACCTAGTCTATCCCACCATGGCCATCGCCCACAAAGGACTTGCCTCACTAGGGTAGATCTTCACAAAGTAGGCGATCTCCTTGTCCGTACAAACTCCTTGGTTCAACTCCACAATCTTGACGAAGGCTCCCAAGTGACACCTAACCAATCTAGGAGACACCACTCTCCAAGAGGTAACAAATGTTGTGTTGATGATGAACTCCTTGCTCTTGTGCTTCAAATGATAGTCTCCCCAAAACTCAACTCTCTCCCATAGAATAGGATTTGGTGGAAAGATGATTTGAGTGGAAAGCAACTTGGGGAAGGCTAGAGATCAAGATTTATGTGGTTGGAATGAAGTATCTTGACCTCAACACAAGTGTAGGTGGTTCTCTCTCAGAAAATGTATGTTGGAAGTGTAGGCATGTTCTGATGGCTCTCTCCATGAATGAAGAGTGGGTGGAGGGGTATATATAGCCTCCACACAAAATCTAACCGTTACACACAAATCACCAAACTCGGTGGGACCGAATCATACAACTCGGTCAGACCAATTTAATTCATAATGTGACCGTTAGGTTTTCTGGTGGGACCGGCATGTCAACTCGGTGGGACCGATATCATTAGGGTTAGGGCATAACGTAATCTCGGTGAGACCGATTACACAAACTCAGTGAGACCGATTTTGGTAATAGACTAACGAGAGAGTTGGTCAGGCAATCTCGGTGGGATCGATTCGCTCTCTTGGTAGGACCGAAATGTTACGAAAGGGAAACAAAGAGTTTGCATTGCAATCTCGGTGGGACCGATCGCTCATCTCGGTTGGAACGAAACGTTACGAAGGGAAACAGAGAGATTACAATCCCATCTCGGTGAGACGGAGATCCCTATCGGTGGGACCGAAAAGACTAGGGTTTGTGGCAGTGGCTATGTCAAGTGAACTCGGTGGCACCGGATAGATCAAATCGGTGGGGCCTAGTTTGACTTTTGGTTTGGGATATATTTGGATATGAGAAAGTGGTTGAGGGTTGTGGAGCATATCACTAAGCACTTTGAGCAAGAACGTCATTAGGCAACACCTCACCCCTCTTAATAGTATTAGCTTTTTCTATGGACTCAATGTGATCTTGGATCACTAAAAATGAAATGTAGAGTCTTGTGCTTTGAGCTTGAGCCAATCCTTTTGTCCTTAGCATTTTGAGGGGTCCACTTTCTAATCCATGCCATGCCAATCATTGAGCTTTTCCTGAAATATTTATCTTCAAGTAGCATTAGCTCAATGAGCTATATGTTGTTAGGAATTACC
This sequence comes from Triticum aestivum, assembly GCF_018294505.1. NCBI lineage: Eukaryota > Viridiplantae > Streptophyta > Magnoliopsida > Poales > Poaceae > Triticum > Triticum aestivum. The sequence continues at coordinate 273,177,930 of NC_057809.1, read as the reverse complement.
AAAACCACCCAGGGATAGTTGCACTTTCAATCTCCCCCTTTTTGGTAATTGATGACAACATTTAGATCAAAGATTTGACAAATGATTATATTGAAAAACATCGTCGCTTTGAGAAGTATGTGATAAGCAAGAGCTCCCCCTAAATTTGTGCAATATTTAAATTTTGCTTTTGAATGCAAATGCACAATCGATTAGGATCATGGGTTACTCTTCCATGTCACATACATCTTGGTGGAGCGCTCAAAATGATAGAAATTAAAAGCATGCACTCATCACCAAGCAAGTGAATGATCATATATGGAATATACAGGATAGCATCATTCAACCAAACATTAAGGTAGCATATGATCAACCACATGATCATATAAGTATCTCACAAGAACATAAAGTATCTCACATAAGCACACAATAAAGTAGTTCAACCAAAATAGCAAGAGAGATAAAAAGCAAGACAATCTCTGCCGATGCCTATGATCTATACATATTTCTCCCCCTTTGTCAACAAGTTACCAAAAAGTTTGAAGATGCATAGTGCTATACGTCTCTTAGGCTTGGTTTCAGGAGATGGTGTAGATAGAACTCCAAGGACGAAGGCTTCCGACGATGTAGTTGGAGCTGATGGAGTGGGTGTTGGAGGTGGCACTGAAGCTGTAGCTGCTGGTGCTGACACTGAAGCTCTAGCATCTGAGAGTGGCACTGCAGTAGACCTTGGACCTCGTGGCACACGCTTAAAAGCATCTGTGGTTTCTTTTTCTTTCCTCTCCTCTGCTTCCTCCTGAAGCTGCTCAACTACAGTCTGAATCTCAGTCACCTTCAGATCAAGATCATAGAATTTTGTTTCCACAATCCTCTCCAGGCTCTCCTGATTCTGAGTCAGGGTGGCCAAGCCCTTCTCAATCCTCAGTGTAGCTTGAATCAGATAGCCTAATTGATCTTGCTTGCTCTTCAGGAAGACTCGAGATGCCTCTTCAACACTTGGCATCTGGGCAACTTTCTTAGCCTTTTCCTTGGCGCTCTTCTCCTGGACTTGAGCTGATGATGGTTCTTCTTCATTCATAACAACGGTGTTGTCTTCAAGCTCAAGATATAGAGGTAGATGCTCCTTGTCCGGCAAGTAAGTCCCTGTGCCCATCTTAGAGTTGATGAGCTCCTGAATGTGTGGGGCATACCCACAACTCCTCTTTTGATTAGCAACAGTCCTTTTGATCGTTTCTACAATCAAGCTCATAACTTTGAACTTCCCGGGGACATCAAAAATTTGCAGCATGTTGATGGAGTGTCCTCTGATCATCTTGTGATCTCCTGACTTGGGTAGCAATGTGTGCCTTAAGATCCAGTTAATGGTAGGCAGACCAGACAACAAGAAATGCACAGATCCAAGCTTGTGAGTTTCCAAATCCTTACCAGGGATCTCTTTGTACATGTTTTCCATTGAGTTGTGGTCTTTCTTCTTGGTGGCATACACATCCAAGTCATCTTCATGTTCCTCTGGGGCATTGATTAGCTTGTCCCATTCATCAACTGTGGACTGGTACCTGGTACCCTTAGACATCCAAACCATCCTCCCATCTGGATAGAAGTGGACAGTGGAGTAGAACTGCATGATCAACTCATCATTCCATTTGGTGAGCTTTGTCCAACGAATTCATCTACTCCACAAGACTTAAAGCTGTCATACACTCCAGGGAAGTGATCTTCATTTTCCTGGATGAACTCCCAGTCCACCCATTTCATGTCACACACTATGGGCTTCCTGTCAAGTAGAATGGTCTCATAGAAATCTTGTTGTTCCTTTGTATGGAACCTGTAGTCAACTCCAGTCCTCCTCCTAACAACATAGGGATCAGACTGTCTCCACAACCTCAGCCCTGCATCTTTCCTGATGTGCATGTCCTCAGCGACTGGATGAGCATCATCGTGGTCAGGAATTTTGGGCTTCAACTTCCTCAAAACATGAGAATCATCTTCTTCTTCCTCAGCTTCAGGCACTGGGGCCTTGTTCTTCTCCTCAGCAGGTATACTCCTGGTGTTCCTCTTGGGTTTTGGGGGTTTCTGAGCAGCAGCCTTGGGAGCAGATTTGGGCTTAGATGGAGCAACCCCTGACTTGATTGCATCTCCCATAAGCTTCTGAGCCTTAGGAGCTGGTGCAGCATCCTCTTCCTCCTCCTCTTCTTCTGAATCTCTCATAATGGAGGATCTACCAAGTACTCTGGTAGTGATCTTTTTGACCCTTTCCTTTTCTCTTCTTTCCTTCTACAGCAGCCTCTCTAGTTGGTTTGGAGGTTTTAGCAGTTGAGGCTCTAACTTTTAAGGTTGGCACCCTCTTGGCAGGGGCCTTTTTGTTCATCCCTGGTTTGACTGTAGCAGCTGAGCCATACTCCTTTTTCAGCACCTTTTTCCTTGAGGTGGCCTCATCCTCAACAGCCACATAATCCTCATCCTCAGAATCTGAGGTCTTCTTCTTCCTTGTTCTGGTGGCTGCCTTGGGCAAGTTGCTTGGTGTGCTCCTGCTGCCCTCATCAGAAGTGCTAGAGGGACTAGTGCCCTCACTCATATGAACCTGCTCCTCAGACTTGTTCTGGCTATCACTTTGATCAGACATCTTGCAGACAAACTGTCAGCAGATCCTGTGAATAGGTTGTAGATGAAGTAGAGTAGATGAGCATCACAAAGTGCAGAATTTTTGCAAACCAGATGACTTAAAAACTTAGTTTTAGTTCTTCACAGAAAGCATTTTGGATCTACCGATTTGTAAACTCGTTGATACTGAAGTAGCTTTTGGAACCTAAAGTAGTGAACTCGGTCAGACTGAGTCACAGTTCGGTGGCACCGAGACTGTTAGGGTTTCACAGAGAATTGAACTCGGTCACACCAATTTGCAATTTTCATTCAGACCGAAAACACATGTGCAATGGCCTAAGCCAAATCAGTGAGACCGATTTCTACAACTCGGTCGGTCCGAGATGAGTTCGATGGAGACCTAACCCTAAATTTCCAAATCAAATCTAATCTACGGGATGCTTTCACTGGATAGGATAATTTCATACGTGGCAAGAATCATGGGAAAGCAATGTGCTACGAATCGGAGTTTAAGGAATAGCACAAAGATCAAGTTCATACCCTACTTCGGCGGTGAACTTGCTATGGCGGCAACGGCGGGGCAGATTACCGTTGACGGCGGTGGAGACCAGCGGCGGGAGGTCACTGGCGGCGAGAGGACGATCCAGAGACCCGAGGAGGCAGAGCAGGTCACGCATGGGTGAAAGGTTTTGGAATTTTTTTCAAAATTTGACCCGTCAGTATATATAACCTGACCCTGTCGGTGTGACCAAGTGGAACAACTCGGTGGCACCGAGATGCAGAACTGCAAGCGGTTACTGCAACTCGGTGTGACCAAAAAGTTCTAATCGGTTGCACCGATATTGAAAACCTAGATCAACTTAGTGATCTCGGTGTGACCGAAATGGATGACTCGGTCATATCGAAATGCACAGATAGGTTTTGCAAGTTTAAGTCTATGACGAATCGGGGACTCCGAGTGCTCCTCACACAGAGTGGTTTGAATCTTACTTGATCAAACTTTGTGATGTAGGATGAATAGAGTTTGAGACGAGGAAAGCATAGATAGCTAGAGGGAGTTCTTAGGCATTCTTGTCCATCCATTTGGCAAAAGAGAAAAAGCCAAACAATCAAAACAAAAAATGGATGTCCTTGAATGAGTAAAATATGCAACCAACATGCTCACACAATAATATGGCAATGAAATATGTGACAAAGCATGCACAAACACTCTAGCATCTATCAAGCAATTTGGCGATGACTAGGTCATCTATATATGAGTATATTGACTTAGGAGTCAAATGAGAACATTTGATCGTAGATCATACTCATTGTTTAAGCACAAGTGGGGTTGCCACTTTTACATAAAGCATAACTCAAATAAGAGAGGTTGACCAGAAAGTTCAACTTAAGAACTCCGGTTAGCAAAAAGAATCAAATCAAACGGAGCAACGAAACTCAAACGGCAAAATAAACAAGATCCGTTTACTAATCTAGACTTAGGTCAAATTTTATAGTAGCAAAAACTTGTGCAAGTTGGTTAAACAAAAATAGGGTCTCGAGACGAAGATCTAGGCGCTTGAATCGCCTAATTTCGACTAACGAGCGAAAAGATAAACAGAAACTAAGATCGGATCAGAAATCGCGATCGAAAATAATCACAGATAAATCTGATAAAAAGAAAAGTGACGAACAGACTAACGAACGAGCGTTCATTAACTGTAACTAACGGGCGAAAACCGTTCGTTAAAACGAACATACGGACGAACGTCCGCTAATTAGAAGAACCGAGAAAAAAAACCGGCGAACCGATCTAAAAAAACGAACTAGGGTTTTCTAAAAAAACAAATAGTTTTAAAAAAAACCGGCGGCTCGGAATCCGGCGCGGTACCTCCGGTGAGGGGCTCCGGCGAGGCGGGGTTGGGCGGCGGGGCGGCGGCTCGCGGGGCGGCGGGGCTCGGCGGCGGCGGCGCGGGGCGACTGCGGGTGACGCAGGGCGGCTGCGGTGTGGTGGTGGTGGTGGTGGGGGGGGCTTGGCAGCGGCTTTAAAGGGAGGACGACTTGGAGTAGGGGGAAGGTGCGGCGGCGGGAGAAGTCCGGCTCGGACTCCTCGTCCGAGTTGGCGGCGGCGGCGGCGCGCGCGACGGGGAGGCGGTGGCGCGGGTGACGGGCCGGCGGCCTGGCTGGGTTTTGGCCCAGCCGGCGGAACCTCTCTTAAAAAAACAATTTCGTCGACAGAAATAAAATCCTAGAAAATAAAATAAAAATCTAAAAATGCCAAAACAAATTTTCTTGGCCCTAAAATGCAATTTTGAAAAACGTGCAATTTTTCTAATGCAAATAAAATCCAAATAAAATCAAATAAATGATTTTAATATTTACTCCAATATGTCAATTATTTTGGAGAAGTCATATTATCTCCTCTCATTTATTTTAAAATGAAATATTTTTCGGAGAGAAAAAATATTAAAATCAAAAATCCTCGTTTCATTATTTGATAAAAATCAAATATGAAACCAGGAAACCCCCAACTCTCTGTGAGGGTCCTTGAGTTGCTTAGGATTTCGAGGATCGCAGAACAAAGATGCAATAAAATATTATATGCATGAATGACCTATGTATAACATTCCAAATTAAAAAATTGGGATGTTACAAACCTACCCCCCTTAAGATGAATCTCGCCCTCGAGATTCGGGTTGGCTAGAAAATAGGTGTGGGTGGTCTTTGCGGAGATCATCCTCTCGTTCCCAGGTGGCTTCATCCTCGGTATGGTGGCTCCACTGAACTTTGCAAAACTTGATAACCTTGTTGTGGGTGACTCGGCTGGCAAACTCAAGAATCTTGACTGGCTTCTCCTCATAAGTCAAATCATTGTCCAACTGAATCGCCTCCAAGGGTACTGTATCTCTTAACGGTATATCGGCCATCTCAGCATGACACTTCTTCAACTGTGAAACGTGAAACACATCGTGAACTCCTAATAATCCCTCAGGTAACTCCAACTTGTAGGCAACTTCTCCCATCCGTTCCAAAACACGATACGGTCCTACAAATCTCGGGGCTAACTTTCCCTTAACTCCAAAACCTTTCACACCTCATAAAGGTGATACTCGCAAATATGCTCTGCCTCCAATTTCATAGGTTACCTCCTTGCGTTTCGAATCTGCGTAACTCTTCTGCCTGGACTGAGCAATCTTCAGTCTATCACGAATCAGTTTAACCTTCTCCTCGGACTCCTTGATCAAGTCTGGTCCAAACAACTGCCGGTCTCCTACCTCATCCCACATCAACGGTGTTCTGCACCTGCGTCCATACAGGGCTTCAAACGATGCCATCTTCAAACTGGCTTGGTAGCTATTGTTGTACGAGAACTCTGCGTAAGGCAAATTGTCATCCCAGCTAGATCCATAATCTAGCGCACAGGCTCTCAACATGTCCTCCAATATCTAATTGACTCTCTCAGTCTGTCCATCCGTCTGCGGGTGAAATGTTGTACTGAACTCCAATCTCGTACCCAAAGTCTGGTGTAACTGATGCCAAAACTTTGAAGTAAACTGTGTTCCTCTATCTGATACGATGGTCCTCGAAACTCCATGCAGACATACGATCCTAGACATATATATCTTGGCCAACTTCGCACTTGTATAGGTGGTTTTCACTGGGATAAAGTGAGCCACTTTGGTCAAGCGATCGACTACTACACATATAGAATCATATCCTGCGTTGGTTCTGGGCAATCCGGTGATAAAATCCATGCCAAGTTTATCCCATTCCATTTGGGTATCGGCATAGGCTGTAACAGTCCTGCTGGCTTCTGATGCTCTGCTTTTACTCTCTGACATACATCACATACGGCTACATACTCGGCAATATCCTTCTTCATACCAGTCCACCAGAAACGTTCTTTCAAATCCAAATACATCTTGTTGTTTCCGGGGTGTATCGAGTATGGTGAGTCATGAGCCTCCTGAAGTATTAACTTCCTGATCTCTGGGTTATTGGGCACATAAACTCGGTCCTCAAACCATAAGGTATCGTGCTCATCCTCACGAAAACCTTTGGCCTTTCCTTTGCTCATCTTCTCCTTTATCTCGGCAATCTCTTTGTCATCCTTCTGAGCTTCTCGAATCTTGCCCAATAATGTAGACTGAACCTCCATTGTTGCAACAAAACCTCTTGGAACAATCTCCAATCGGAGTTCCATGATATCTACTGCTAACTCCCTCGGCAATCCCTTACTTTCAAGGATATTGGCATAACTCTTCCGGCTCAAAGCGTCTGCTACGACATCGGCCTTTCCTGGATGATAGTGTAACTTCATGTCGTAATCCTTTATAAGCTCCAACCATCTCCTCTGCCTAAGGTTCAGCTCCTTTTGGGTGAAAATGTACTTCAAACTCTTATGATCCGTGTACACATCACAACAGTTTCCAATAAGATAATGTCTCCAAGTCTTCAATGCATGCACTACGGCTGCTAACTCCAAATCATGCGTGGCATAGTTCAACTCATGAGGTTTTAGTTGTCGTGAGGCATACGAAACAACTCTTCCGTCCTGCATAAGCACACATCCAAGTCCTAAGCGAGAGGCGTCGCAATACACTTGGAAATCCTTATGTATATCTGGCAGTGTTAGCACTGGGGCTGTAGTCAAGCATTTCTTCAACTCCTGGAAACTTGCCTCGCAATGTTCTGTCCATTTAAACTTAGTATCCTTCTTCAATAGTTTCAGTCATTGGCTTCGCAATCTTGGAAAAATTCTTAATGAATCTCCGGTAGTATCCTGTGAGTCCAAGGAAACTACGGATCTCGCTAACTGAAGTGGGTGCCAACCATTCAGTGACCGACTGAACCTTGTTGGGGTCTACTGCTATACCTTCTCCTGATATAACATGTCCAAGGAATCCGACTTCCTTCAACCAAAATTCGCATTTGCTGAACTTAGCATACAACTGGTGTTCCTTGAGTTTCTCGAGAACTAACCGCAAATGCTCCTTGTGCTCTTCTTCATTCTTCGAGTATACCATAATATCATCAATAAACACCACAACAAACTTGTCCAAATATTCCATGAACACCTTGTTCATCATGCTCATAAAATAGGCAAGGGCATTAGTCAGTCCAAACGACATGACTGTATACTCGTATAATCCATACCGCATGGTGAACGCTGTCTTTGGTATATCCTTCTCTCAAATCTTCAACTGATGGTATCCCGATCGTAGATCGACCTTTGAAAACACTTTAGCTCCTTGCAGCTGATCAAACAGATCATTAATCATCGGCAGTGGATACTTGTTCTTAATCGTCACTTCATTCAACGCTCGGTAATCAACAACCATCCTTAGGGATTTATCCTTCTTCTCAACCAAAAGTACTGGGGCTCCCCAAGGTGATGAGCTTCTTCGAATGTAACCTTTCTTCAATAGCTCCTTGATCTGTTTCTTAATTTCCTCCAGATCATTTGCGGGCATCCGATAGGGTCTCTTGGATATTGGCCCTATACCTAGCAATAGCTCTATCATAAACTCAATGTCTCTATCCGGTGGCATGCCTGGTAACTCCTCTGGAAAAACATCCGGGTAGTCCTTCACTACAGGCACTTCCTCCTGAACAACTCCCGTGAGGGCATTCACTTGGCTCCTCCTAGGCACATGCCTAGATACATACTTAATCCTTTTTCCCTCTGGGGTGGTGAGATAAATCGACTTACTAGCACAGTCAATACTTCCTCCATACTTTGACATCCAGTCCATACCTAATATCACATCCAATCCTTGTGACTCCAAGATAATTAGGTCAGACGGAAAAACATGTGTGCCAACGGTTAGGGGTATCTGGTCGCACCATCGGCTAGCCATGTACTCTGCTCCGGGTGAACTCACTAGGAGAGGGGTCCTAAGGGTTTGGGTTGGTAGTTTAAACTTATCCACGAATCCCCTTGATATGTATGAATGCGATGCACCAGTATCGAAAAGAACAAGAGCGGTAAATGACTTAACCAAAAACTTACCTATTACCGTGTCCGGCTGCTCTTCAACCTCCTCCACGTTAACGTGGTTCACTTGTCCTTTGTTGAATGGATTAGGCTTCTTCCCAGTGCTCCCATTTCTGTTTCCATTCCTTCCTTCGGGGCAATCATTGGCATATACAATTTCCTCAAATTGCTTACTTCCGGCAAGGCTCTTGTAAACACCTTTCTCTATAATTCCCTTCAATAAGCTATTTTCTTGCTCAAGTGTAACTTGGCTAAGAGAATCATTAGTGGAATCAAGAGAACTACTAGAAGCAACATCATTGGGTTTAGCATGATTATTGTTACTACTAGAAGAAGAATCTTCCTTACTCTTGTTGCTAGATTTAACTTGTGGCATGTAAGTAGACAAAAGTAAATGGTTGGCAATGTAAGAAGAACTTTTCTTGCGAAGATCATCATTGACCGCTTTTAAGAATCCATGCTCTTGCTCAAGGTTGAGCTTTTCGAAGCGTAACTTCTCATGAGTCTTTAAAAGCTCTCGATGATTTTCCAAGGTAGTTTCATGAGCTAACTTAAGAGTGTTTAGCTCTTTAGTTAGATGCTCAATCTCCTTCTTATCATCATCATTCGTTTTGTTTTGATTAACATGATTAATAGCAAGTTCATCATAGTTTTCATCACTAGAGTTGTCAACAAGTAAACATCATCACCTAGCAAGTGATCTTCATCACTATTGAAATCAACATACTTGGGGTGTGATACCTTTGGGCCTTTAGCCATGAAGCATCTTCCAATTCCTTCATTTGGCGACTCAAATATGTCGTAGGAGTTGTTTGACAGAAGTGCTAGACCAGCAACACCTTCATCTTGAGTATATTCGGAGTCGGAGTGATAACTTCTCTCGGAGTGACCGTCGGAGTCGGTGCCGGATACCCATTCACCAACGTGAGCTTGATGTCTTTGTTTTGTGTAGCCCCTTGATGATTTGTCCTTCCTTTCCGGATCCTTGCTTCTTCATGATGTTCTTCATTCCTAACGGTCATCTCTACTCCTTCTCTCTCTTGGTGGTGATTCTTCTCTCCTACTCCTTCTTTTGGGAGAACCTTCTCTTCTTTTGTAGGGAGCCATACACTCATTGGAGTAGTGTCCGGTTCTTCCACAATTGTAGCAATTACGTTCACGACTTAAAGATCTTTTGTCATTGTAGGATCTTGACTTGGAACTTCTTTCCTTGCTTCTACTCTTATAGAACTTGTTGAAGTTCTTCACCATTAGGCTCAATTCTTCATTGAAGTTTTGTTTCTCACTTGATGATGTGGGAGCATTCACATGAGGCTTTGTAAGCACCACTTGACTTGTTGTGAAGCTCTTCCTTATCCTTGAGTGACATCTCATGAGCAACAATCCTTCCAATGACTTCCGTTGGCTTGAGATCTTTGTAATTGGGCATCATTTGGATCAATGTGCACACGGTATAATATTTTCCATCCAAGGCTCTTAGGATCTTCTTGATGATGAATCTATCGGTCATCTCTTCACTTCCTAAGCCGGCAATCTCATTTGTGACGAGAGCAAGCCTAGAGTACATTTCAGCGACACCTTCACCATCCTTCATTTTGAACTTGTCAAGTTGACTTTGAAGCACATCCAATTTGGATTCCTTGACGGAGTCGGTACCTTCGTGCATATCAATCAAAGTATCCCAAATTTCCTTTGCATTCTCAAGACGGCTGATTTTGTTGAATTCTTCGAGGCACAATCTGTTGAAGAGAATATCACAAGCTTGAGCATTGTATTGCAACATCTTCAACTCTTCCATGCTAGCCTCATGGTTTGGTTCCCTCCCATCAAAGAATCCACCTTGCAAGCCAATACACACAATAGCAAAAACGGCAGGGTTATATCCAAGAATATGCATTTTCATCTTATGCTTCCAACTAGCAAAATTAGTACCTTCAAAATAAGGACCTCTACGGTGGTAATTTCCCTCACTAGACGCCACACTGTCCTAGGTTGTGAAACCAAGGCTATGATCACCAAAGCTATGGAAATCAAGGCAAATGGAGACCAAAGCTCTGATACCACTTGTAGGATCGAAAGTATGTCTAGAGGGGGGGGGGGGTGATTAGACTACTTGACCAAATAAAAATCTAGCTTTTTCCCAATTTTAATTCTTGGCAGATTTTAGCAACTTAGCACAAGTCAAGCAAACAACCTACACATGCAATTCTAAGAGTATAGCAGCGGAATGTAAAACAACTGCATATGAAGGTAAAGGGAGGAGTTTGGTGGGAGCAAACACAATGTAGACACAGAGATTTTTGGCGTGATTCCGATAGGTGGTGCTATAGTACATCCACGTTGATGGAGACTTCAACCCACGAAGGGTAACGGTTGCGCGAGTCCATAGAGGGCTCCACCCACGAAGGGTCCACAAAGAAGCAATCTTGTCTATCCCACCATGGCCATCACCCATGAAGGACTTGCATCACTAGGGTAGATCTTCACGAAGTAGGCGATCTGCTTGCCCGTACAAACTCCTTGGTTCAACTCCACAATCTTGACGGAGGCTCCCAAGTGACACCTAACCAATCTAGGAGACACCACTCTCCAAGAGGTAACAAATGGTGTGTTGATGATGAACTCCCTGCTCTTGTGCTTCAAATGATAGTCTCCCCAACACTCAACTCTCTCTCATAGGATAGGATTTGGTGGAAAGATGATTTGAGTGGAAAGCAACTTGGGGTAGGCTAGAGATCAAGATTTATGTGGTTGGAATGAAGTATCTTGCCTCAACACAAGTGTAGGTGGTTCTCTCTCAGAAAATGTATGTTGGAAGTGTAGGCATGTTCTGATGGCTCTCTCCACGAATGAAGAGTGGGTGGAGGGATATATATAGCCTCCACACAAAATCTAACCGTTACACACAAATCACCAAACTCGGTGGGGCCGAATCGTACAACTCGGTCAGACCGATTTAATTCATAATATGACCGTTAGGGTTTCTGGTGGGACCGACATGTCAACTCAGTGGGACTGATATCATTAGGGTTAGGGCATAATGTAATCTCGGTGAGACCGATTACACAAACTCAGTGAGACCGATTTTGGTAATAGACTAACCAGAGAGTTGGTCACGCAATCTCGGTGGGACCGATTCACTCTCTTAGTAGGACCGAAACGTTACGAAAGGGAAACATAGAGTTTGCATTGCAATCTCGGTGGGACCGATCGCTCATCTCAGTTGGACCGAAACGTTACGAAGGGAAACAGAGAGATTACAATCCCATCTCGGTGAGACCGAGATCTCTATCGGTGGGACCGAAAAGACTAGGATTTGTGGCTGTGGCTATGTCAAGTGAACTCGGTGGCGCCGGATAGATCAAATCGGTGGGGCCGAGTTTGACTTTTGGTTTGTGATATATTTGGATATGAGAAAGTGGTTGAGGGTTGTGGAGCATATCACTAAGCACTTTGAGCAAGAACCTCATTAAGCAACACCTCACCCCTCTTAATAGTATTGGCTTTTCCTATGGACTCAATGTGATCTTGAATCACTAAAAATGAAATGTAGAGTCTTGTCGTTTGAGCTTGAGCCAATCCTTTTGTCCTTACATTTTGAGGGGTCCACTTTCTAATCCATGTCATGCCAATCATTGAGCTTTTCCTGAAATATTTATCTTCAAGTAGCATTAGCTCAATGAGCTATATGTCGTTAGGAATTACCAAAACCACCCAGGGATAGTTGCACTTTCAATTTTTTTTGACATTTTGACATCTTTGCCTAGGCCCTCCAGCATATCATCCGCAAAACCACCATAGCTTTCCTCAACCTAACCCATTTTTGATCCATATAGCATTTGTGGTTGCTAGAGTGTAACATCCCAAAATTTCAATTTGGAATGTTATACATAGGTCATTCATGCATATCATATTTTATTGCATCTTCATTCCGCGATCCTCGAAATCCTAAGCAACTAAAGGACCCTCGGAGAGAGTTGGGGATTTCCCGGTTTTCATATTTGATTTTTATCAAATAATGAAACGAGGATTTTTGATTTTAATAATTTTTCTCTCCGAAAAATATTTCATTTTAAAATAAATGAGAGGAGACAATATTACTTCTCCAAAATAATTGAAATATTGGAGGAAAAATATTAAAATCATTTATTTGATTTTATTTGCATTAGAAAAATTGCACGTTTTTCAAAATTGCATTTTAGGGCCAAGCAAATGTTCATCTTGTTCTAAATATTTTATTTAGACGGTGAAAATTTGTTTTGGCATTTTCAGTTTTTTATTTTATTTTCTAAGATTTTATTTCTATCGACTAAATTGTTTTTAAAAAAAGAAAAAAAGAGAGGTTCCGCCGGCTCGGCCGAAACCCAGCCAGGCCGCCGGCCCGTCGCCCGCGCCACTGCCTCCCCGTCACGCGCGCCGCTGTTGCCGACTCGGACGAGGAGTCCGAGTCGGACTCCTCCCGCCGCCCCGCCTTGCCCCCTACTTCAAGTCGTCGCCCCCCCTTTAAAGCTGCCGCCAAGCCCCCCCACCACCACCACACCGCAGCCGCCCCGCGCCGCCGCAGCCGCCCGCGCCGCCTGCCGCCGCCGCAGCCGCCCGCGCCGCCTGCCTGCCGTCGCCGCCGAGCCCCGCCGCCCAACCCCGCCTCGCCGGAGGTACCGTGCCGGATTCCGAGCCGCGGTTTTTTTAAAAAACCGTTCGGTTTTTTAGAAAACCCTAGTTCGTTTTTTTAGATCGGTTCGCCGGTTTTTTTCTCGGTTCTTCTAATTAGCGGACGTTCGTTCATAAGTTCGTTTTAACGAACGGTTTTCGCCCGTTAGTTACAGTTAACGAACGCTCGTTCGTTAGTCTCTTCGTCAGTTTTCTTTTTATCAGATTTATCCGCGATTATTTTCGATCGCGATTTCTAATCCGATCTTAGTTTCTGTTTATCTTTTCGCTCGTTAGTCGGAATCAGGCGATTCAAGCGCCTAGATCTTCGTCTCGAGACCCTCTTATTGTTTAACCAACTTGCACAAGTTTTTGCTACTGTAAAATTTGACCTAAGTCCTGATTAGTAAACGGATCTTGTTTCTTTCGCCGTTTGAGTTTCGTTGCTCCATTTGTTTTGATTATTTTTTCTAACCGGAGTTTTTAAGTTGAACTTTCTGGTCAACCTCTCTTATTTGAGTTTTGCTTATGCATCTTTGCTTGTTGCTTATGTATGTTATTGTTTGTTTGCGATAGAACACCCGGAGTGCGAAGCGTGCTACTACGAGTCTCTAGGTTTCACGGATCGTCAGCAAGGCAAGTAACACATTGATCATACTCTTTTCATACCCAGTTTTTATGCATTAGTTCCAATCCTCAAACATTGCATGATTAGGATGTCAATAACTTGTGGGTTGGGAAGTAGTTGTTGAGGTAGATCCTATTACCTTGTTACTATCAAACCCTTGGGAGTTACTTCTACGCGTTGCTTATATTGCTATGCTATACTATGCTCGTAGACGTGGTTTGGGTTTGAGTGAAATCCATGACAGATGTGAGATTGTTAATTATTGGTTCAACTTAAGGTGGAAACTTAAATTAACATCTGGGTGGATTGAGGCACCTGGGGAACCCAGTGTTGTCTGGTTTTTTGGAAATCCCGGGGTACCCGTGTGATCTTCCTATGGACCGCCACCCAGGCTCAAAGGGAACTGAGATGATTCATGCTAGAAACTTCCGTGTGCAGCCACAAGCTATTATGGGCTCTAGCATAGTTGAGTAAGTTACGTGACGCTCTTGAAGAGGTAGATCAGCAGGTAGTGGGTTTTGTAGGTTTGGTATGGTCTACCCGGAGTAAAGAGTTAATGTTTCTGAAAGATTGTGTCTCGGTCATCCGTTTCTCAAACACCATGTAGTGCGAGAAATTGAATGGAGGCGATTGGGTCTTCTGGGGAAAAGTGCGCAAACCTCTGCAGAGTGTACAATCTAATCATGGTTAGCCGTGTCCCCGGTTATGGACAAATTTGAGTATCTAGTACTTGGGTTATCACATGTATCTCATCACTCTTAATTAATATTGTTGGGTTGTTAACTACTTTAATTTGGGATTGAGTTGGGGTTACCTTCTCAATATTGTTCAACCACCATGATAGTTAAATTAAAAGCTATTCCTTTGTTGTAGGGAAAAATTGGCTTTTCGCAAAACTATAACCATAGAGCTTTCCACCAGCCAAATATGCATGTAGTGATAGCATTATTCTCTTCTTGCTCTACTATGTTACTTTGCCAGCATATTCCATGTGCTGACCCGTTTTCGGGCTGCAACGTATTATGTTGCAGACTTTTCAGACGAGGAGTAAGGTTTGTTAGGCCATTGCTGTGCAGCTCAGCTATGCCGTTGGAGTTGATGGATTCACTTTATCTTCCAAGCCTTCCGCTGTTATCACATTAGATAGCCTTAAGCCATATTATTGTAATAAGTTCTCTCTTGAGACTTTTCGATGTAATAAGTGTGTGATTGCTACTCTGTTATAAATCCTCGAGTACTGTGTGTGTCAGCATTACTGATCCAGGGATGACACTGAAGCACAGAGACTTGACCATCTGAGGTTGGGTCGCTACAAGATGGTATCAGATTACACGCTGAGTGTAGGACACGACCACTTAGATAAACCATAGGTCACTCTTCTCTACTCATTTCTGACTCCTCTCCATTTTCTACTCTTTAGGATGACGGAGATGAAGAACAAGTTTGCACAACCGGATGAAGACACACCTTTTGGACGTCACTTGAAGGAAGTCACTAGGTACTTGAACATTGGAATACCAAGCTTCACCGGGACGCACAACGCCAATTTACCAGAAGAAGAGCGCTGGATGATTCAAGTATGTTATTGTTTGTTTGCGCTAGAACACCCGGAGTGCAAAGCGTGCTACTACGAGTCTCTAGGTTTCACGGATCATCAGCAAGGCAAGTAACACATTGATCATACTCTTTTCATACCCAGTTTTTTATGCATTAGTTCCAATCCTCAAACATTGCGTGATTATGATGTCAATAACTTGTGGGTTGGGAAGTAGTTGTTGAGGTAGAACCCATTGCCCTGTTACTATCAAACCCTTGGTAGTTACTTCTACGCGTTGCTTATATTGCTATGCTATGCTATGCTCATAGATGTGGTTTGGGTTTGAGTGAAATCCATGACATATGTGAGATTGTTAATTAATGGTTCAACTTAAGGTGGCAACTTAAATTAACATCTGGATGGATTGAGGCACCTGGGGAACCCAGTGTTGTCTGTTTTTTTGGAAATCCCGGGGTACCCATGTGATCTTCCTATGGACCGCCACCCAGGCTCAAAGGGAACTGAGATGATTCATGCTAGAAACTTCTGTGTGTAATCACAAGCTATTATGGGCTCTAGCATAGTTGAGTAAGTTACGTGACGCTCTTGAAGAGGTAGATCAGCAGGTAGTGGGTTTTGTAGGTTTGGTATGGTCTACCCGGAGTAAAGAGTTAATGTTTCTGAAAGACTGTGTCTCGGTCATCCGTTTCTCAAACACCATGTAGTGCGAGAAATCCAACGGAGGCGATCGGGTCTTGTGGGGAAAAGTGCGCAAACCTCTGCAGAGTGTACAATCGAATCATGGTTAGCCGTGTCCCCGGTTATGGACAAATTTGAGTATCTAGTACTTGGGTTATCACATGTATCTCATCACTCTCAATTAATATTGTTGGGTTGTTAACTACTTTAATTTGGGATTGAGTTGGGGTTACCTTCTCAATATTGTTCAACCACCATGATAGTTAAATTAAAAGCTATTCCTTTGTTGTAGGGAAAAATTGGCTTTTCGCAAAACTATAACCATAGAGCTTTCCACCAGCCAAATATGCATGTAGTGATAACATTATTCTCTTCTTGCTCTACTGTGTTACTTTGCCAGCATATTCCATGTGCTGACCCGTTTTCGGGCTGCAACGTATTATGTTGCAGACTTTTCAGACGAGGAGTAAGGTTCATTGGGCCGTTGCCGTGCAGCTCAGCTATGCCGTTGGAGTTGATGGACTCACTTTATCTTCCAAGCCATCCGCTGTTATCACATTAGATGGCCTTAAGCCATATTATTGTAATAAGTTCTCTCCTGAGACTTTTCGATGTAATAAGTGTGTGATTGCTACTCTATTATAAATCCTCGAGTACTGTGTGTGTCAGCATTACCGATCCAGGGATGACACTGAAGCATAGAGACTTGACCATCTGAGGTCGGGTCGCTACATTGAGTGGTGACTTGAGTCTCCTAAGGTGTTTCGACTACTTAGGGATGGTTGCTTCTTCATCAACCACCACCACCACTTCCGCATTGTCAACTCCGGAACCACCCTCGCATTCCGCTACCACCATTTGACATTTGAGATTTTGAGTTTGCGGTTTTTCCGTTTCCTAAGGTGTTTCGACTAATTAGGAACGGTTCTACATCGAGAACACCGCCACTCATCATCGCCATGAGGTTGTCATTGACATTGACCACTTCACCATTTTCACAACCTAACCGTAAGCAAGAATGGTAACCTCTATATCATCTTGGTATCGTGTTATCCCATCATTGTACATTCATTCTTGCCATTGCTTTGTTAACCCCTAGCCATTTTGTGTCACTTGCCTATCGAGACTAGCCATTTGAGGATTGCCGGCAACTGTACTTGTGCACATTAGTGATCTGCACCTTCCATTGCATACATACCATATCATCTTGGTATCCTCATCTTGGTATCATCATATCATCTCTTGTGTCACAAGATTGTTCCCGCATATACA
The DNA here is from genome assembly GCF_018294505.1 of Triticum aestivum. Taxonomy (NCBI): domain Eukaryota; kingdom Viridiplantae; phylum Streptophyta; class Magnoliopsida; order Poales; family Poaceae; genus Triticum; species Triticum aestivum. The sequence continues at coordinate 273,160,587 of NC_057809.1, read as the reverse complement.
GACTTGCTATCTTGGTTTGTGCATTTTGCATAGTGGCCATACAAAAAATAGAGAATAATCTTTTAAGCAAAGAGAAAACAAATAGCTTGTAAGCAATAGCCATAGCATCGGCACATTGCATATCATACTACCATATTGACCATCTTGGATCATCGTGTGCGAAACACCGGGAACCATACATAATAGCATACTTGGGATAGAAAGTTTATCCATTTTGCATCGTATATGTTTTGCACAAGTGTCGTATCCGCCTATTGAGCAATCGTGCTAGCGTCTCTCTTGAGTTGTGCAACACGAGCATTTTCCATGGATTCCACATTTTTTGCTCATTCCTTGGTTGCACGACCCCATTTATCTATCCATGTGTGTGTTTCCGTGTGCCATTCTTTGCTATTGGTCTACTTGTTTCACTTGCGAATTTGTGAATCTCTTTCAACATTATTGACTCTTTCTAACATTTTGCATCAAATTTTTGTGCCACTATCCTCACCGAGCTACTCCATAAGCTTTACTTGATAGGTGTGAGTGAACAAGTCCGGTACCAATTCCACTATTCTTTAATTTCACATTGAGTGAAACAAGATACATCTCAACTGTGGGAAAAGGTAACTTGGTATTTTTTATCTCATTTCCTACTCACCTCTACTCGAGTCTTGTGATGGATAGGCAAGGCATTCACCTTCGGTCTACAACAACAACGACGAGTTCGATGCCATGAAAAACAACTTGGACGCCAAGATGGATGCTCAAATGGAGGAGATCAAATCCCTCATCAAGGCCTACAAGTGGTCTTCCTCATCTTCAAGAAGACGCTCAAGAGCACATGCTTTCGAGGTACCATCTCCGGCAAGATCACATCGGCATCGACACCATCAACGACAAGAACATGAAGGTCAAGAGCTCAACACCAACAACCGCTCAACGACTTCACCATCTACCTTGGCATCTTCACCAAGCGACTTCAAGACATCTTCGCCTTTGGACATGCGGCATCTTCGCCAAAAAACACCTCAAGACTATGCTCAAGAAAAGCTCCCCAAGCTCAAGTCCGCGACTTCCACGAGCTACTACGACCTCGACACCGACCATAAGATTACTTTCTATGGGACTCAAGAACCTGAGGAGTATCTCGAGTGGGAGCGCCTCATGGACGACTACCTCAAGCTACATCAAGTTCCTCCCGAAGATCAAGTGAAGTGCGCCACAACGAACTTCCACGACTACGCATCGGCATGGTGGATTCACACACCTTCGGATAGCTACAACATGAGTTGGCCCAAGATGAAGAGAGCTTTGCGGCGAGAGTTCGTGCCTCCAACCTACACGGAACAACTTCTACGCCAATTAGAAAACACCACCCAAGGATCCAAGTCCCTCGACTTGTACTTCAAGGAGATGACGAATGCCTTGCGCCGAGCCGGTGTGAATGACCCCATTTGGATGAAGTTCCACTTCATGATGGGATTGAACAACGACATCTCCAAGACTATCTTCCTCGAGAACTACAAGTCCCTCGATGACTACTACATTGGTGCTCTCAAGGCGGAACAAGAACTCATGAAGGCCAAGGCTTCTCGACCCCAAGCACACTTCTCGAAGACCAAGCTCCAACACGACGAGCATGCGGCTAGTACCACGCCAATGTCCAAGACCGACGAGCTCCAAGACGATGCTCCCAAGTTCGACTTCACCGCCATCCCTCTTGGTGGCATTGATGATGCCGAGTCTACTTCGAGTCTTTTTCAAGACGGTGCGGCGACGAGTACGGCTACGTAGACCCTCAAGGACCAAGCTTTGGAGACGAGTGACAAGGTGGCGAGCAAGGATGATGCTTCCATCTTTGGAGGCGAGCGTGATGATGTGCCATATTTGGCCTTCATCCACGGCGACGATGACGAGATGGTTGAGCATGGGATTTTCACTTCGACCACGACAACGTATGATGACTTGAGTGACTTGTGCCACCATATTGAGAGTGAGAGTGGCTGTAACACCCACAATGCGGCTATATCTCCCACGCGTCGGAGCACAACTTAGAGGCATAACCGCATAGTAGGCATGTCAGAAGAGGGGTAATTTTTACACATCCCATGTACTGAAAAGAAGGAGATAAAGAGCTGGCTTAAAATCGCCACTTCACACAATACATAAATATAGCATTACGTTATCTAGAATACAATCAAGGTCTGACTACGGAACCAAATAAAGAAAGACCACCCAAAATGCTAGATCCCCGATCAACCCGACCGGGCCCCACTACTGATCAACTGGAAACGAAACAACACAACGAACACGATCTTCATCGAGCTCCTCCTTGAGCTCGGTTGCGTCACCTGCACGGTTATCATCGGCACCTGCAACTGTTTGGAAGTATCTATGAGCCATGAGGACTCAGCAATCTCACACCCTCACGATCAAGACTATTTAAGCTTATGGGTAGGAAAAAGTAGTGAGGTGGAGCTACAACAAGCACTATCATATATGCTGGCTAACTTACGCAAATGAGAGCGAGAAGAGAAGCAAAGCACGGTCGTGAACTAGAAGTGATCAAGAAGTGATCTTGAAACTACTTATGGTCAAACATAACTCCAAAGTCGTGTTCACTTCCCAGACCCCGCTGAGAAGAGACCATCACGGCTACACACGCAGTTGATGCATTTTAATTAAGTTAAGTGTCAAGTTTTTTACAACCGGATATTAACAAATTCCCATCTGCCCATAACCGCGGGCACGACTTTCAAAAGTTCAAAATCCTGCAGGGGTGTCCCAACTTAGCCCATCACAAGGTCTCACGGTCAACGAAGGATATTCCTTCTCCCAAGAAGACCCGATCAGGCTCGGAATCCCGGTCACAAGACATTTCGACAATGGTAAAACAAGACCAGCAAAGCCGCCCGAATGTGCCGAGAAATCCCGATAGGAGCTGCACATATCTCGTTCTCAGGGCACACTGGATGAGGAAGACGTCGGGTTGGCATAGACCCTGGTTACCCAGGGGGCGCCGGACATCGCTCAGGTTGGACCAACACTTAGAGAAGCACTGGCCCGGGGGGGGGGGGTAAAAATAAAGATGACCCTTGAGTCTGCAGAACCCAAGGGAAGGTGATAGGTTGTTAGTGCAAATGTAAAACCAAGGTTGGGCCTTGCTGGAGGAGTTTTATTCAAGGCAAACTGTCAAGGGGTTCCCATTATAACCCAACCGCGTAAGGAACGCAAAATCAAGGAACATAACACCGGTATGACGGAAACTAGGGCGGCAAGAGTGGAACAAAACAACAGGCATAAGGCCGAGCCTTCCACCCTTTACCAAGTATATAGATGCGTTAATTAAATAAGAGATATTGTGATATCCCAGCAACAATCATGTTCCAACAAGGAACAAACTCCATCTTCACCTGCAACTAACAACGCTATAAGAGGGGCTGAGCAAAGCGGTAACATTGCCAAACAACGGTTTGCTAGGACAAGGTGGGTTAGAGGCTTCACATGGCAATATGGGAGGCATGATATAGCAAGTGGTAGCTATCGCGGCATAGCAAAAGAGCGAGCAACTAGAAAGCAAAGATAGAAGTGATTTTGAGGGTATGGTCATCTTGCCTGCAAAGTTCTCTGAGTTGACGAAAGCTTGAACCTCGTAAGCGTACTCAACGGGTTCCTCGATCACGTACTCGTCTCCCAGCTCTACCCAAAGAAAGAACACAAGCAAAAAGGACCAACAATCAATCACGGTGCAATGCGCAAGCAACATGATGCAAAACATGGCATGATATGCGGGATGTGATATGCAATGCATATGCGTGCTCCAGAAGGAAAAGATTGAACCAGGCCTCAACTTGGCAAACCAAGCGTGCCGCTGGAAAGATGAGTTGATTACGGTCGAAAATGATATAAAGATCACTGGAATCGGATACACGGTTTGCAAATGGCAAGCAAAACAAGAATGTCACAATTCTGCGATTAACATCACGATGCCATCTAGAATGCAACAAGAAGCTAAGCTACTGCAATCCAACATAGCAACAACGCACATGGCAATGATCTACTCAAGATGCTTGACAAAAGATGAACACTGAGATACAGCTAAATCACACAAGAGCAGGTTCAAACAAGCATGGCAAAAGGGCAAAATATATCAGTTTCACAGACTTAGTGAAAATACTAACATGTCAGGAATTAACATCAGGAAGCAATGTTTAGAGCAAGTAAAAACATGCTATAGAAACAGAAAATAGCAATACAAGGCATGGCATGGATCTACTCAAAGCATATAACAAAAGTCCCTTAATGACCATAAGCCAAAAAGGATCAGAAGATATGATGTCACCCATGTAAACATAGCAAGTTTCGTTAACAGATTTAGACTTAGCAGAAAACTGAGCATGGCAAAACAGAATTATGAAGGCCTCTTTGCGAGCTCGATTCACTCACCACAAGGCATTGAATGACAAGATAAGCATAGCATAAGCAAGAAGACATGTTCATGAAGCTAACCAAAGCAAGAACAAGTTCATAGCATGCATGGATCAACTACAACAACCTTGGCAAACTGGGCATGACAAAAACAGAATTACGAAGGCATCTTTGTGAGCTCGATGCACTCAACACAAGGCATTGCATGACAAGCTAAACATACTACCAGCAAGAAGACATGATCAAGAAGCTAACCATGGAAAGAACAATCTCATAGCATGCATGGATCAACTACAACAACCCTGGCAAAGTTGATTAACACATAAACAATCTGCCAGGAACATTTTATAGGAAAAGTAGAGCAAGATTGAGTCATGCTAGGGCACTCCATAAATTCAAACAGGGACATGGATGGATAGAGCACAACCATATGCCCAAATCATCCTTACTGAACATACTCAAAAGAAGCATGGATTACTCTGTAGCAACATAAATACATGGCATAAAAATAACAGCAGAGCATGACAGTAAAATTCGAAGTCCCTGAAACCAGCAATATCACGAGAGATACCTTGCATGCGTGTGCTAGTCACCACATTGATCACAAAAATACATGGCATACACCCCTATAAAGATGGCTGTCATATCCCAAAACACATGTAGGGCTCAAGTCCATATGCAGCACACAATAATCATGGCAAAAATGACAAATGCTCATAAACTGATAAGAATCAGCACCTAACATTTTATAGCACTCTTGCATCAACTATTTGGGCATTAAGATGGACTCAAACAAGCATGGTGCAATGGAACAAAATGAAGAGCACATCTAGGCAAACATTTTGATATAACATGCATGCAAAACATAGCTACGGTGACAGAGTTACGATGTGATGAACAGGGGCTCAAAATACTGCAAAAAAAGACTTAGAGAATATTTGGACCTCCAGATCTGAGATCTAGGGTTTGCACGTCCTTCGAGGTTCATCGAGGAGGCTCGCCGGAACAGTGCCGGGGATCCCCGGAGTAGTGCGGGGGGGGGGGCGCCGGCGAGTTGCTGGGCCTCAGATCCAGCCAGATCTCGCCGGATCCGGGCACGGATGCCGAGGGGGCGGCGAGGCGAGGTGCCGAGCGGCGCGGCGGAGCGGCGCCGGCGCGGGTCTTCGCGGTGGCGGCGTGGGTCTTCGTGGTGGCAGCGCGGGTCGCCACGGTCGGCGGCTGCGGCGGCCGGCGACCTCGGGCGCGGGGCGGCGCTAGGAGCGGAAGGCACGGGCGGCGGCGTGGAGAGACAGGCGGGGCGCGGGCGGCTCGGGCCCGCGGGTGCTGGCGACGGGCCTCGGTGGGCCGCGCGGTGGGAACGCTCCGGCAACACATGGCGGTCCCTGAGTGGGCGCGGGAGGCGGCGGATGTGTCCGGCCGCCGGGCGGAAATGTTCGGCAGCGCGGGGAAGATGGATATAGGGTTCATCTGCGTGAAATTTCGGGGAGGCACACATATATATAGGTAGAGGGAGCTAGGAGAGTCCAAATGAGGTGCGGTTTTCGGCCACGCGATCGTGATCGAACGTCCGAGATGATGGATGGGGGGTTTGGATGGGTTTTGGGCCACTTTGGAGGGGTGTTGGGCTGCAACACAATGAGGCCTTTGCGGTTCCCTGGTTAACTGTTGGAGTATCAAACGGACTCCAAATGCCACAAAACTTGACAGGCAGTCTACCGGTGGTGTACCAAGGCCGCTCGGCAAATATCAGTCCATTCCAAGAAAGTTTAACACCCACACACGAAAAGAGACAAAAGGGGACGCCGGAGGATGTAGGAGCTCCGGAATGCAAAACGGACAGCGGGGAAAATGCTTGGATGCATGAGACGAACACGTATGCAAATGCGATGCACATGATGACATGATATGAAATGCATGACACACAAACAAAAGACAAGGCAACAATAGCGAATAACTGGAAGACACTTGGCGCAACGGTCTCGGGGCGTTACATTGGCTTCACCACTAGCCCGACATATTATGAGTTGCCACAATTCCCATGTGAGGAGAGCCACAACCCCCACCACTTGAGTGAGATGAGTGACTCTACCATATGTGAGGTTGAGTGCACCTACCTTGAGGGACTGAGTGAACCACCACATAGAGAGAGTGAGATAGTTGATAGGTCATGTGAGGCCACTTTCAACACTAACGACTTGACCTCTACCTCTATTGTGTCTTCTCATTTGGTGCTAGGTCCCATTTATGATGACGCGCCGATCCTTGACAACTTCGTCCTCCCTTTGGACAAGACGATGGCCATGGTGGAATATGATGCACCCCTCACATGGTTCCATCAAGATGAAGATGACCACCATTTGGTCTTTCCCACCTCACCTACACCACTTGAGTGGAATGGAAAAGGTAACATAGGTGAAGGTGATGCTCTAGTTCCACTAGTGGACATTCTTGACATTGATTGCTTGCATGATGTTGATCAACCCATTTCCATGCTTCATGCTAGTGCGACTTCCTCATGTGATGATTTCTGCCCATTTACGATGAGTATGATGATTCTCATGTGGAGTCTATTAGTTGTGATGCAATGTTACATATGATTTCTTGTGACAATTCTTTAGGTCACATCATGTTTGGCAATCCGCTTGACTTGTCATATGCTATGCATGAGATCGACAATATGTTATATTTGCAATCTCTTCGTAGTGAATATGCATATGCCATTAAAATTAACCCAATTTGCACATATGGCATATATGACAAGCCCATGGTTATTGGCATTTGTTTTTCTTGTGATGATATTGATATGCTCCCTTTGCATCATTTATCTCATATGCCATGCCATGACCACCTAGCTTCGATTACGCATTGTTTTGGATGTTGTCCATTTTCTCCATATGATGTTTCCAATATTGCTCATGAGGAGACCACCATAGTTTCCTCATACATGTTAGGAGAATTTGATCCATCCCATCCATTGCATGATCCCAATAATTATGTGCACCATATGTTTCCCATGAATGAAAATGCTATTGATGTGCCATATATATTTGTATGCTCAAATTGCATCCCCACTGTGTTATACATAACAACTATTCTTTCATGATGGATGACATGTTCTTATACCATGCATCAAATTTCTTCGAGCATTTCTTATCTTGTGCTAACTCACACATGCACATACACATCATGATGGATGATGTGTACATTTACCACACACACAATTTCTTTCATTTGTGTATTTTTTGTGTAGGTAACCATGCTTAATTGTCAACCTCACAATCCCGTGAGTTGACAAAACGATCTCTAGAGAGCAATGATGACTTGGGATCCCATGGATGGTCTTTCCCACAGCTCCCTTCGCTCAAAGACTTTGCGCATTTCTTCTACATGTCCCTCACTTGGCTATGGGTTATTGTCCATTACATAATATATGCCCATCTCGCCATGTTCACTTTGCATGATATGCTTATTCCTATGCCTTTGCCATGCATTTGTGACCCATGCTTTGCATTACACATGATGATTGATTCTAGTACCCGTATGTGTATTTGCAAGCTTGGTGGAGATATTGCTTGTTCTTGTCATGTTTACTTTGTGCCCAATGCTTATGATCATGCTTTGATCTTGATTTGTGATCGTTCTTGCGATATGTCATGTGCATTGCCTATGCCCATTAATTTCTCACATGACATGATTGCCATGATTTCCTCTAGTGTGTTGCATCTTCGCTCCACTTGTTTGCATGACTTGATTACTATGCTTGCTTATGTTGCATCACCAATGATTCATACTTTCTTATTTTATGCAGTTGATGACAACCATCTACATGCTTTGCACATGATTGTCATTGCTTCTTGCCATATATCTCCATATGTTGCCTCTCTCATGCTAGATGATTTTCCATGTATTGAGTGCAACAGTGCTTTTAGTCTTCCTCATGAGATTGCCCCCATAGCATTCTCACATATAATTGGAGATTTTGACATATTTCTTGTGAAGCATGATTGCCTTCCTTCTTTGCACCATATACCCAGTGCCATGAATATAGCCATTGTTGCATCATATTGTTCATGCACTTGTGCTTCTAATGAACACGTGCAAGAGAAGAGAACCATCATGATGGATGATGTGTTTATCTACCATGCGCATACTTTCTTTGTTTTGTGCATGTGTAGGATACTTGGACATTGAGTCGACTTCCACGTCACGTGAGTTGACCATTCGAGCTCTTGAGAGCGAACCACCTTCTACCACGACGATTCTACATCGCACTTGCTTGTGCTTCGGCATTGTGAAGGACACACATGGACACGCTTTCAAGGTGATACCCTTCTCTTTCGAGAAACCCAAAACCATGAGCATGAATATTGTGGATCATACTACTTGTGTTGCTTGCACCATGAGACTTGTTTGTCATCTTGGACCCTCTCATTGCGCACATGTTAGAGATCTTGCTTCGACTTGTCATTTTCACCGTTCCATGCATCGTGATATATATGCCTTGTGTGTTGCATCCAATTCTTGGATTACTTGCTCCTATCATATGTTTAGTTGCAACAATATCATTTCTTCACATATGCCATGTCCCATTGATTGATACATGCTTGCCTTGATTGCCTCACACATGATGAACAATTTCTCTTTTTATTGTGTTGAGTGCCACTCTATATTCACTACACCCTATGCACGTTATGCTTGGATTGTCTTGCACTTGACCCATGTGTTTAGACATCTCATCTTCTTTGGTTTTGTGAATGATTCATATGCCTACCATAGACCTTTCATTGAGCAATTTGTGAATGCTTGCTATGACCTTGAGGTAGATGCTTATTATCTTGTCACACACATTTGCATCACAACCTCACATTTACATGCTTGTCCCCATGATATGTTTGCTTGTGCTCGATTGATATGCTTACATGCCATGTCACAATCCTTTGTCAAACCATATGCTATGCTTGATAACGACACTTATGTGGTGAATCACCTCTTGAATGCTTGGTTTTTCCCTAATGCTCACCATGTTTGTTTTTCCAAGTGTTTGTTGTTTTTGCTCCTTTTGAAGGAGTCACTAGACGGTGCGGCATTGGAGCGTGCCCATCCCGAGCTTGAAGATGATGAGTATTGTGTGATCGTCTACTCCTGCACGGCGAAGCCATGTCTTTCCCATGGTGATTTTGTTTTTGATCCGAGGTCAGATCTTTACCAAGGGGGAGGGGATGATGCGGAGCATCCTACGGTGATCTCCATGTACACCTTCATAGCCCCTCAAGCCCCAAGTGGACCTACCGGACTTAAGGTGAACCCGCTCCTCTTTGAGATTTACATGAATATCCATTGGACTTGGGTTCTACCTCACCATGGAACGTTGTGCATCATTAGGTACAAGGGCAACCACCACCAAGCAGCTAGGAAGCTTCCCAGAGGCCAAGGAGAAGGACCCCAAGACCCAAGAGTTGACCGGGGGTGTCAAGATGAAGAAAACGAAGCATGCAGAAATTGCAGTACCGGACAGTCTGGTCCCCACGGCGGACAGTCCGGTCGCACAAAAATTGCACTAGCAGACAGTCCGGTCCCCACAGCGGACAGTCCGGTGGCACACGAAAATGCACCTGTCCTCACCGGACTGTCCGGTCCTTACCACCGGACTGTCCGGCAGGCCTAGTTTCGCTACGAATTGGGCTAAAAAGCCCATGTAACCACCGAGGCCCATACCCCTTCGCCCCTAGACTATATATTCCATGATCCTCTTAGCTTTTAGGGTTAGCAAAGTATTTGATAGACAAAGAGAGAGCTTTGCTCATCTTCCTCCTCTTGGAGATCTAGACCTCCTCTTGGAGAAGCTCCTCTTGGAGATCAAGCCCTCCTCTTGGAGAAGATCCTCTTGTGGATATCAAGGCCTCCTCTTGGAGAAGGATCCCCATCATAGGATCATCACGACCTCATCTCCTTTGGATTTGGGATGAACTTTACCTTGTATCTTTCCCTTTGTTGTTCTTGTACCTTTGTGGATCTTGTGTGGTTGTGAGTCTAGTGGATGTGTGATTGGACTTGTTCTTGAGTGTTTTCCTCTTGTGATTTCCCCTCTTGTTCTTCGTGTTCTTCGCGTTCTTCGTGGATTCCCGTCCAATTCGTGGAAGATCTACGCTTAGGGTCTCCACCCTACAACAAGAGCTTAATTCCTGCTCGTGCTTGAGTAGGTAAATGATAAAAAAGATAATTTTTGATGTGGAATGCTACCTAGCATAATCTTGATCATGTAATCTAATCATGGCATGAATGTCAAGACACGAGTGATTCAAAGTAATAGTCTATCATTTGACATTAAGACAATAATACTTCAAGCATACTAATAAAGCAATCATGTCTTTTCAAAATAACATGGCCAGAGAAAGTTATCCCTACAAAATCATATGGTGTGGCTATGCTCCACCTTCACCACACAAAGCATTCAAATCATGCACAACCCCGATGACAAGCCAAGCAATTGTTTCATACTTTTGATGTTCTCAAACCTTTTCAACTTTCACACAATACATGAGCGTGAGCCATGGATATAGCACTATAGGTGGAATAGAATATGATGATGGAGGCTGTGTGGAGAAGACAAAAAGGGGAGAAAATGTCACATAGACGCGACTAATCAACGGGCTATGGAGATGCCCATCAATTGATGTCAATGCGAGGAGTAGGGATTGCCATGCAACGGATGCACTAGAGCTATAAGTGTATGAAAGCTCAAACTGAAACTAAGTGGGTGTGCATCCAACCTGCTTGCTCATGAAGACCTAGGGCATTTGAGGAAGCCCATCATTGGTATATACAAGCCAAGTTCTATAATGAAAATTCCCACTAGTATATTAAAGTGATAACTCAAGAGACTCTCTATAAGAAGAACATGGTGCTACTCTGAAGCACAAGTGTGGTAAAAGGATAGTAACATTGTCCCTTCTCTCTTTTTTCTCTTTTTTCCTCTTTTTTTGTAGGATTCTTTGGCCTCTCTTTTTTGGGGGGATTCTTTGGCCACTTTTATTTTGATAACCTCACATGGGACAATGTTCTAATAATGATGATCATCATACTTTTATTTACTTATAACTCAATATTACAACTCGATACTAGAACAAATATATGACTCTATATGAATGTCTCCGGCGGTGTACCGGGATGTGCAATGATCTAGCGTAGCAATGCCATCAAAAATTGTACAAGCCATGAAAACATCATTCTAGCTATCTTACGATCATGCAAAGCAATATGACAATGAATGCTCAAGTCATGTATATGATGATGATGGAAGTTGCATGGCAATATATCTCGGAATGGCTATGGAAATGCCATAATAGATAGGTATGGTGGCTGTTTTGAGGAAGATATAAGGAGGCTTATGTGTGACAGAGTGTATCATATCACGGGGTTTGGATGCACCGACGAAGTTTGCACCAACTCTCGAGGTGAGAAAGGGCAATGCACGGTACCGAATAGGCTAGCAATGATGGAAGGGTGAGAGTGCGTATAATCCATGGACTCAACATTACTCATAAATAACTCACATACTTATTGCAAAAATCTATTAGTCATCGAAAAAAGTACTACGCGCATGCTCCTAGGGGGATAGATTGGTAGGAAAAGACCATCGCCCGTCCCTGACCGCCACTCATAAGGAAGACAATCAAAGAAACACCTCATGCTTCAAATTTGTTACACAACGGTTACCATAGGTGCATGCTATGGGACTTGCAAACCTCAACACAAGTATTTCTGAAATTCACAATTACACACTAGCATGACTCTAATATCACCATCTTTATATCGCAAAACTATTGCAAGGAATCAAACATATCATATTCAGTGATCTACAAGTTTTATGTAGGATTTTATGACTAACCATGTGAATGACCAATTCCTGTCAACTCTCTAAATAGATATAAGTGAAGCAAGAGAGTTTAATTATTTCTACAAAATATATGCCCACGCTCTAACAAATATGAGTGAAGCAAAAGAGCATTCTACAAATGGCGGTTTTCTATGTGAAGGGAAACAGGCAATCCAAACTTCAAATGATATAAGTGAAGCACATGAAGCATTCTATAAAGCCATACTCAAAAGATATAAGTGAAGTGGAAAGAGCATTCTATAAATCAACCATGGACTATCTCATAGCAGCATGGTGCATCAAATATAAGTGAAAACTAAATGCAAAAGACGCTCCAAGTTTTTCACATATCACATGAACGAAACGAAACCGAAAACATACCAATACTTCTTGAAGAAAGATGGGATGCCTTCCGGGGCATCCCCAAGCTTATACGCTTGAGTCTCCTTGAATATTTACTTGGGGTGCCTTGGGAATCCCCAAGCTTGAGCTCTTTCCTCTCATCCTTCTCCTCATATCGAGGCCTCCTCGATCTTTGATCACTTCATCCACACAAAACTGAACAAAAAGCCCGGTAAGATCCGTTAGTATAATAAAGCAAATCAGTACCCTAAGTACTATTGCAAACCAATTCATATTTTGTTTTTGCATTGTATCTATTGTAATATAACTTTTCCATGGCTTAATCCACTGATAGAAATCGATAGTTTCATCAAAACAAGCAAACTATGCATCAAAAACAGAATTTGTCTTAAATAGGACAGTCTGTAGTAATCTGAACATTCACCATACTCCTGGTACCCCAAAAATTCTGAAAACATTAGGAAAATGTTTTGTATAGAAATATAGTGCAAAAAGTTTCAGAACCGTTTGACGTTCCAGTAAAAAATGTAAAATCACGCACTACAGCCAAAGTTTCTGTCTTGCACCGCACAAACCAACAAGCAATGTAAACATCCTAAAGACAAATCTTGGCACATTATTTTTATTTTTAAAATTTATAAAAGCACACAACAGAAATAAATGACTCTCTAAAACTTCCGGGTTGTCTCCCTGGCAGTGCTTTCTTTAAAGCCATTAAGCTAGGCATATAGTGCTCAAGTAATGGATCCACCCGGATCCCAAGGTATATCAAAGCCAATTTTAATTAACAATGATTTTTGATTTAGTAGTGAGCAAAAAGTAACATATATCATGCAATGAAGTCTAACTCTCTTCCTATGCATCGGCATGTCATAAAAGAACAATTCATGCACACATAGTAAAGGCCAATGCATAGTATAAACAGTTTCTTGCAATTTTATTATATTGGAAACATGGAGAGGCAGAGATGTAGTTCCTCTCTCATAATAATTGCAAGTAGGGTCAGCAAGTACATGCATATTATATCTATCAAAATCATCATGTCTAGTAGTAAAACGCAACCCATCAATATAATCCTTAATAAGGGCAAACTTCTCCGATATACTGTAGTCGGGAGAATTCAAAAAGATAATAGCACTATCATGCGTGGGTGCAATAGCAACAATTCCATGTTTAACATAAGGAACTATAGCAAGTTCATCTCCATAAGCATAATTCATATTGGCATCTTGGCCACAAGCATAGCAAGCATCATCAAAAAGGGATATTTCAAAAGAATCAACGGGATCATAACAATCATCATAGCATTCGTCCTTCGGTAAGAACGAAGGGAAATTAAACAATGTATGAGTTGAAGAGTTACTCTCATTAGAAGGTGGGCACATGTAACTAATCCGCTCTTACTCCTTTTGTTCTTCGCTCTCCTCATCATCTTTTTCATCCAATGAGCCCACAGTTTCATCAATTCCTTCTTCCATAGACTCCTGCAAAACATTAGTCTCTTCTCGGACAGTGGAGACTTTCTCAATAAATTCATCAATATCATAATTGTATTTATAATTATCATAGCAATATTTAAGGATAGCTAAATTTTCAGGTCTATAAACTGTATCATCAAAATCTTCAAACTCTTTAAACAAAGATTCAATTTCACAAGCAGCCTTAAAAGCAACAAATTCTTCTATTTGTTCCACATCAGAGTAATCATATATACCATTAGCATAAGAAGCTAAGGTTTCATTATCATTAAAATTGCATGAAAAGGGAAGGTGTGGAGCCTTTATCCTTGAGCAATAAGTATAATCATATCTCAAGCATAGTTGCCGAGCATACCAATGCAACATATAAATTTGATCCCATAATAATTTCCCTTTTTGAGTCAAGCGATAATCCCTAAAGTATTCACGTTGATCCAACGTGTCTCCCATTACATAATTGAATGGGGTTTTCTCGGGATTATTAAAGTAGTGCATAATATCTTTCACATAATGAGCATCGAGGGTTTTAGGAGGTTCCCCATCTCCATGAGTACCAAGTAAACCTAAATTTTTTGGTATTTCGTGTTCCATATCCATAACTAAAGATAGAGAACAACTTAGAACAGAAAATAAAAATTACTTAGTGATAAAGCAAACAAGCACACAGGAGAATATTCACCCCACGCTATTGCTCCCCGGCAATGGCGCCAGAAAAAGGTCTTGATAACCCACAAGTATAGGGGATCAATTGTAGCCTCTTTCGTTAAGTAAGAGTGTCGAACCCAACGAGGACCTAAAGGTAGAACAAATATTCCCTCAAGTTTTATTGACCACCGATACATCTCTACGCATGCTTAATGTTCGCTTTACCTAGAACAAGTATGAAACTAGAAGTACTTTGTACGTGTAACGGGATAGGTTTGCAAGAATATAAAGGGCACGTAAATAAAAACCAGGGGCTGTTTTAGGTAAAGAACCAATAAAGTTAGTATAGCGAGTGTCGAAAAGTGGTGGTAGGAGTTGCGAAATTGTCCCTAAGCAATTGACTACTTTACTAGACCGATAGCAAGTTTTATGTGGGAGAGGCCACTTCTAGCATGTCATCCCTGACTTGGAATTCTATGCACTTATGATTGGAACTATTAGCAAGCTTCCGTAACTACTAACATTCATTAAGGTAAAATCCAACCATAGCATTAAGATATATTGGTCCCCCTTCAATCCCGTATGCATCAATTTCTATGCTAGGTTGAAGCTTCTGTCACTCTTGCCCTCCAATACATAGTCCTATCAACATACAACTAACCCATGGTGTGATCCACACGCGCGCTCATATGATGGGCACCAAAGGATAGCAACATAACCACAAGCAAATTAAACCAATCATAGCAATTCACCAATTACCGATAGGACAACGAAAATCTACTTAGACATCATAGGATGGCAACACATCATTGGATAATAATATGAAACATAAAGCACCATGTTCAAGTAGAGGGTACATCGGGTTGCGGGAGAGTGGACCGCTTTTGATAGATGGGGGAAGGTGATGAAGATGTTGGTGAAGATGACGGAGGTGTTGGTGTAGATCGCCGTCACACGATGATGGCCCCAGCGGCGTTCCGGCACCACCGGGAGAGAGGGGGAGAGAGCCCCCCTTATTCTTCTTCTTCCTTGACCTTCTCCCTAGATGGGAGAAGGGTTTCCCCTCTGGTCCATGGACTCCATGGCGGCGGGGGGGGGGGGGGGGGGGGGCGAGAGCCCCTCCGAGATTGGATCTGTCTCTCTGTCTCTCTGTCTTTCTGCGTTCCCTGATTCCGCCCTTTCACCGTTTCTTATATTCCCGGAGATCCGTAACTCTGATTGGGCTGAAATTTTAACACGATTTATATTCGGATATTGGCTTTCTTGCGGCGAAAGAAGGGCACCAACCACCCTACAGGGTGGCCACGAGGGCTAGGGGCGCGCCCCCTGCCTCGTGCCCCCCTCGGGCATCGCCTCGGGTTGATTCTTCTTCCAAAAATCACATGTATTCCAAAAAAAATCTCTGTCAATTTTTATCCCGTTTGGACTCTATTTGATATGGATTTTCTGCAAAACAAAAAACATGCAACAAACAGGAACTGGCACTGGGCACTGGATCAATATGTTAGTCCCCAAAAATAGTATAAAAAGTTGCCAAAAGTATATGAAAGTTTTATAATATTGGCATGGAACAATAAAAAATTATAGATACGACGGAGACGTATCACGCGGCGGCTCGAGGGGCTAGGGATGACGGGTCTGCTCGGTGCAGAACGGCAGCGGCGGGATCCAGCGGGCACATGAGAAGGATGGATCCGGCGCGGCGGCACGCTTTGATTTTTCTGGTATAAAAGAGAGACAGAGAAGGATCTAGGGAGGATGAGAGGTAGGAGAAGAAGGAAGGGGAAGAAGGAAGGGTGTGGCAATGGTGCAGCGGTTTCAGGGCACTGGTCTCGTGTGTGAGGAGCCCCTCTCCTTGGGAGGATCTGGAGGGAGCGATTGAAATTCAAATCCACTTTGGAGCAAGGTACTATTGTAGAATGTCACGTCCTGATCGTGAGATCTGAAGGATAGGAGGGGATCAGAGATGAGAGGAGAAGGACAAGGGTAGGTGAGAGAGAGCGAGAGAGATAGACGACATGGAGGAAAAGGTTCATTCAATTGTCGATGCCCCCGCGTCCACACACACGCATACAAGTAAGCCAAGCCACAGCTGGTACACACACTCAATCCCCTGACAGTGGGCCCAACCCGGCCCCGCTGACCAGGTCGTTGCTGTTGCAGGTTCAGAACTCTGAGTTTCATTTCTTCAGTCCGCTGTAGATTGATCTACAGGCGTGACATTTGTCCCCTCTCGAGCAGCAACTTCTTCATCTCCCCATAGATGTGCGTCGGGGTAGCTTTGCCACAGGACGGTGTAGTCTTTCCAGGTAGCAGCTGATTGCGGCATGGAGTTCCATTACACTTGTATTTGTACCACCGGAGTGTTCCCCTTCTTCATCATGCGGCGATCCAGGATGGCCACCAGAACACGCTCAGCGGCGGTGAGGTCTGGGATCTTGGGCAGCTCAGTGAAGACTGGTGTATAGTCGGGGACGAACGACTTGAGCCGGGAGACATGGAAGACCGGATGGATGCATTTTGGGGTAATTGCAGGCGGTACGCAAGGTTGCCGATGCGCTCCATCATGGTGAACGGGCCGAAGAACTTGTATGCCAGCTTCCGGCATGGGCGGTTGGCGATGGAGGATTACGCGTAGATTTGAAGCTTGAGGAGAACTTGCTCGCCCACATCGAAGGCGCTGGGCGCGGTGACGATCGGCCTGCTTCTTGAAGCGCGCCTGGGCGCGAAGCAGCTCGGTGTGGGTCGTGCAATCAATCTCATCGAGGGGCACGTCTGCGGAAATGGTGGTGCTGACCGCGGAAGGCCCCCCAAGTTCTCGCCCATACAGAGCCTTGAAAGGGGAGCCATTGAGCGAGGCGTGGTGTGAGGAATTGTACTAGAATTCCGCCACGGAGATCCACCGGTGCCATTGCTTGGGGGTGTCATGGATGGGGCATCGGAGATACATCTCCAAGCACTAATTCACGCGCTCTGTCTAGCCATCGGTCTGGGGGTGGTACGCCGTGGAGTACAACAGCTTGGTGCTCGCGGCAGCAAGAATTTCCCGCCACATCACACTGGTGAACACCTTGTCACGGTCGGAGATGATGGAGTGCAGCACACCGTGGAGTCTGATGATGTCGTCCTAGAAGGCGCATGCGACTTGAGCGGCGGTGAAAGGGTGCCGGAGAGGTACAGAATGAGCGTACTTGGTGAGGCGTTCGACGACCACCATGATCGTGTCATGGCCGTCCGACTTGGGTAGCCCTTCTACAAAATCCATGGTTATGTCCTGACATGGCTCTTGCGGATTGGAAGCGGTTGGAGCTTGCCCGCAGGGTGGGTTTGCTTGTGCTTCGCGTGCTGGCAAATGCTGCATTGCTTGACGAAATCCTCAACGGCGCTTCAAGCCAGGCCAGGCGAAGAGCTTGCGTACGCACTGGTAGGTGGCGGTGGCGCCTAAGTGTCCTCCGACCGTGCTGTCGCAGTGATCAGCTTGGTTTGGAGCACGGTGTTGGCGCCGATACACAGCCGTCCTTGTTGGCGGATCACTCCTTGCTGCAGAGTGCGGCCTTGGTCATTGGTGTCGCAGAGGGAAAGCTTGGTGAGAAGCTCTTGTGCGTCCGTGTCCGTCTTGTATAAATTTGCCACCTCTTGCAACCACTGGTGCTGGCACACCGAGAGCTAAACCTAGGCAAACGTCGGGCCGGGCCGGGTTTCGGGCCGGGCTTGTAAAAGCCCGACCTTCATTTCTCAAGCCTGAGCCCGGCCTGAAGCCCAAAATACTCCTTGTTTTCAAGCCCGAGCCCGGCCCGAAATCAAGCCCGAAGCCCGAAAGCCCGGCCTGGATGCTGTTTTTTGGTACGCGCACGTGCAAGCCCAGCCCGAAGCTCGAAAGCCTGACCCGAAATACAAAAAAATTGAAGCCCAAGCCCGGCCCGAACTATCTTTTGGGCTGCAAAACAAAGTCCGAGCCCGACCCAGCCCGACCCGGGTTTTTTCGGGCCGGGCTACCCATGCCCGGGTTTACCGAGAGTGCGTCCAGCGACAGTAGGTGCCCCACCCTGGAGAGTGTGCCGGCTACGCCGTTGTCCGCACCCTTCTTGTAACGGAAGGTGAACTGCAGGCCCACCATCTTGGACATGGCCTTGCGCTGAAGATCCGTGACGAGCTATTGATCACCCAAGGAACACAAGGTATTGTGGTTGGTGACGATCTCAAACGATGCATGCTGGAGGTAAGGGCGCCCCTTGTCGATCGCCATCATCACGGCGAGAAACTCCTTCTCATACACAGAGAGCTTTTGGCTCCGCACACCCAACGCCTTGCTTAGGTACGCGATGGCATGGTCATCCTGAACCAGCACCGTGCCCACGCCAGTGTCGCACGCGCCGGTCTTGATGGCGAATGGGCGCTTGAAGTCTGGGAGTGCAAGCACAGGCATTCTCACCATCGCCTTCTTGAGCGTCTCGAACATGGTCTAGGCCTTGTCGTCCTAGAGGAATCCTTTCTTTGTCAGAAGGCGCGTCACGGGCTTCGCGATAATTCCGTAGTGTGGCATGAACTTGCGGTAGTAGCCCGTAAGGCTGAGGAAGCCACGGAGCTCCGTGGGCGTCGTGGGCACGGGCCAGGCACTCATGGCACTAGTCTTGCTGGAATCGGTGGTGATGCTATCCTTGGAGATGATATGTCCAAATACTCGATCTTTTGCTGGGTGAACGAGCATTTGGAGGCCTTGGCGTATAGTTGGTGTGCCCACAAGAGGTCGAGGACAGTGCGCAAGTGTTCTTCATGTTCTTGTAAATCAACACTGAAGACCAGAATGACATCGAGGAAGATGATGATGAATTTGCAAACGTGGCGAGCGAACACCGAGTTCATTACACACTGGAATGTGGGTGGCGCATTGCAGAGGCCGAACGACATCACCCTGAATTAGTAATGGCCATGGTGTGTTTTGGAACCCGTCTTCTCTTCTTCTTCGTCTTGCATGCGGATCTGATGATAGCTGGCGCGTAGGTCGATCTTGGAGAAATATGCTGCTCCACCCATCTCGTCGAGCAGTTCGTCCACCACCAGCAAGGGGAACTTGTTTTTGACCGTGGCTGTGTTAAGGCGCCGAAAATCAACACATAATCGCCAAGTGCCGTCCTTCTTCTTGACCAACAGGACCGGCATGGCATACAGACTCAGGGTATGTGCGATGACCCCAGATTGCAACATCTCCGACACTTGCTTTTTGATTTCACCCTTGTGTCTTGGTGAGTAGCGGTAGGGCCTGGTGTTGATAGGTGTTGTGCCAGGCTCTAGGTTGATTGCGTGATCGTATTGCCGTTTGGGAGGCAACACTTTTTGTTCAGAGAACACATCTTCATATTCAGACAGAAGTTTTTGAATGTTGGAAGGTGCAGGTACAGGTTCAGGTTTGTCAGTTCGCTCCACTGTAACCAAAGCCGCGGTCCAAATGTCGTTGGCTATTTCCATTCGGTGCAACTCATAAGCATCCAGTTATGGGATGGGAGGTAGATCGGATGTACGAACCCCTTTGCAGACGCACTTTGATGCAGAGCATCCTGTGGTCATCCCCATGGACCTACTTACGTCTCCCATGACACCACTTGGACCAATGACAAGAACTCGAGCAAAGGCTACCGAAGATAAGGTGAACTCGCTCCTCTCTGAACTACCACTTTCTACATATGCGACATGTCTACTACCTCAAGCAGAGACCCTATGTGTGATCAGGTACTTGGAGGAAAGCCACGGGACAACTACACCCAACGGACAAGACGACGAGGACACCAAGTACAATGACCAAGAGGAAGAGCTACCAGGAATCTACAACCATTGGACGACCGGTACTTGTCGGACGTCCGACGCCTGGGAGCTCCAGCTAGCCAGCCAAGTCCCAGCCCGTGCATGCTCCAGTGGCCAGACAACCAGCACTGACCATACGACTGACGCCCCGGACATCCGACGCCCACCATCCCGAGAGAAAACGTTGGACTTCCGACAAGTACCGGATGACCGGACCCTCACGAGCCACCGGACGACCGATAGCTGTCGAACGTCCGACGCCTGTGTGTTGACAGCGTGTTGGGCCGAGGCCCATGTACCCCTTCGTCCACTTAGACTATATATACTCCTCCTCCTCCTCCTCCCTCTTTTTAGGGTTAGCAAAGGATTAGCTCATTTGAGAGACAGAGCTTTGCTCATCCACTTGATACCTTCTCCATCGGAGTTCACGACCTCTATGGAGAAGATACCCCAAGTGGATTAAGACCCCATCACGGGAAGACCCCTCAAGACCTCCTCGCGGAGAAGACCTTTGGTATTGTCCTTTGTTGTGTTTGAATCTTGTATCACTCTTTATGTTCATGGATCTAGCACATGTGTGATCGTTCATCGTTGATTTGAGTGTTTCCTCTTGTTTCACCCTCGCGTTTCCCCTCGTGTTCTTTGTAGGATCCGCTCCAATCATGAAAGATCCTCCCTAGGGCTTCCACCCTACATCATCTTGGTATCACAAGCCTTGGTTGATCACGCATCTGGAGCCCCTACCCTTGTTTTGTTGATTTTGTCCCAAATTTGAAAAATTCCCCACCAAAAATAGCCCCATTTTTTTGCGATTTGTTAGCGTCATGAAGTTTTGTTGGATTTAATCTGTGGATTTCGTGTGTAGCAGGTAGATATATATTTTCCCCATCTTTTTCCACATTTCCATCCACAAATTCGTCCAATTTTGACCCAATTTTGCCCCTCCACCACGAACCCTAGAAGCTCATCCCATGCCCGAAATCGCCCAGGCACCGGACGTCCGACAGTCTCCGGACGTCCGACAACCACTGGTCATCCGACCATCACCGGACGTCCGACGTTTCCTGACGAAACTAGAATTTTCGACCGAAAATTTTCAGCCACCGCCCACACTTCCGCATTGCCACTCCATTTTCACTTCCGCATACGCAATCCCTGATTCCTCTACCACTTCCGCATACACACTTGCATACCACCACCGCTTTTCGCAACCACCATAGCTTACCCATTTCCCAACTCCGACAATTTTGACACGTTTTGTTCTTGGAGAATTTGAGTTGTGGTTTCTGTTTCCTAACGTGTTTCGGCAACTTAGGGACGGTTCGACATCAACACCACCACCGCTCATCTTCTCCACGGACTCGTCATCGACAACAACCGCTCCACCATTTTGACACCCCCAATGGTAAGCAAGGATGGTAACCTCGACGACATCTTTGTCTACTCCTTGCCATTGCATTGATAGCCCCATAGCCCATTTTGCGTACCTTTCCTATCGAGACTAGCCATTGAGTACTGCCGGCAATGTTACTTATGCACATTAGTGATCATAACTCCCATTGCGCACATACCATATCATATCGGTATACATATCTTGGTATCATCTCTTGTGTCACAAGGTTGTCATCGCATATACACAATTGCTATCTTGGTTTGTGAAGTTTTGCATAAGAGGCCAAAGAAAGCGCTCAAAAGAGAAAGAGCCAAACAAGATTTTAAGCGAAAGGAAAAGATAAGCAAAGAGCTTTTAAGCAAGAACCATAGCATCATACTACATTAAGATTGTCATACTCGGTCATCTTGGATCATATCACTGGAACACCATACATATAGCATATTTGGGATAGAAGTCGTTACATTTTTCTTAGCAAGTTGTGCACAAGTATCATATCTGCCTATTGTGCAATCGAGCTAGCGTCTCTCTAGCATTGTGCAACAAGAGCACTTTCGTGGATTCCAAATTTTGGCTCATTCCTTGGTTGCACGACCCCATCTATCTATCCATGTGTGTGTTTTCGTGTACCATATCTTGCTATTGGTCTACTTGTTGCATTTACGAATTTGCGGATCTTTTTCAACATTATTGAGTCTCACTAACAATTGCATAAATTTTATGCCACCATCCTAACCAAGCTACACCAAAGGCTTTATTTCTATAGGTGTGAGAGATTGACGAGATATGGTACCAATTGTGCTATTTCCTTGCTACATCATTGAGTGATGTTTGATCCATTCTCAACATCGGCCAAGGTACATTTGGTATTGTTCTTCCTTTCTTCTACTCTCACATTTGCTTGGAATGATGGATAGGCCAACTACTTCTACCAACCCACTCTTCATCGAGCGAGATGAGGACCCAAAGACTTACGTCACCAAGAACCACCTCTTCGACGCACAAAGAGCTTTGCACCAAGAACAACAAGCATTGAGCAACCGCATTGACAATCTCGCCACCAACTTGCGACATTCCGAGCAATGTACAAGAGACTACTTCGACAACAAGCTCGACAAACAAAAACAAGAGAACAATGCAAGAATGGACGATATTCATGCCTTGTTGGTCAACCGCTCTTCTACCACTTCGTCATATTCAAGACGGAGCTGCTCGAGTGTGACGCCCCATATGTAACTTGCCATATTTGTATTCTAACTCTTGCCATTTCCGGCACTAAGTTATGATATTCCCTCGTGGTTGGGTTTTGTCTTCATTTTGTTTTTTTGTGTTTGTCATGCATCTCATATCATGTCATCATCTGCATCGCATTTGCATACGTGTTCGTCTCATGCATCCAAGCATTTTCCCCGTTGTCCGTTTTGCATTCCGGTGCTCCTATGTCCTCCGATGTCCCCTTTTGACTCTTTTCATGTGTGGGTGTTAAACGTTATCGGATTGGACCGAGACTTGCCAAGCGGCCTTGGTATACTACCGGTAGACCGTCTGTCAAGTTTCGTGCCATTTGGACTTCGTTTGATACTCCAACAGTTAACCGAGGAACCGTAAAGGCCTCGTGTGTGTTGCAGACCAACACCTCTCCAAAGTGGCCCAAAACCCACCTAAACCCCCTCCATCATCTCGGTCGTTCGATCACAATCGCGTGGCCAAAACCGCATCTCATTTGGACACTCCAAACCCCCTCTACCTATAAATATGTGCAACCCTCTCCAAAATCCGGATGAAACCCTAGCTTCCTCTCCCCTCCACGCCGCCGGACGTGTCCGGGCGCCGCCGGACAAAAATCCCGCCGTCCGCCGCTACGTGTCATCCCCGGATTCGCTGCCGCCCCGCGCCCACACCACCGCTCCTGCTCGCGCGCCAGCCCGCCGGGGCCCAGGCGGGGCCCTCCCGACCCGGGCGGAGTCCGTCCGTTCCGCCGCCTCGCTCCTTCGCCCCGCCGCCGATCCGCTATCTCGCCGGCCGCGCCGCTCTCCACCATCTCCGGCGACCTACGCCAGCGCCGCCCGGTGCTCCGGCCGCCGCCCACCGAGTGCTTCGCCGCCCCGCCGCCCGGATACCTCCGCCGCCGCCTCTCACCGGCTCCCCCCCACCGGCGAGCTCCGCGACGCCGGATCTCCACTCCGGCCTTCTCCTTCCTCCTCCATGCTCAACTCCGGCGAAGGCCCCGTCGAACCTCGTCCAACACGCCCAATCCAGATCTTCTACAGTAACCCTAGGGTTGACCTCATTTTTCCCTAAGTTTTCAGTATTTTTAGGCATTTTGATCATGTCATGACTTTGCATCTTTAGCTCCGTTTTGGGCGTGTAGCATATCAAATTGTTCGTCTGGATGTGCACTTCATTTAATTCCATTGCACCATGTTCATTTGAGCTCATCTTGATGCCCTAAATGCTGTTGCAAGAGTGCTATGTAATGTTAGTTTCTGATTCTTATCAGATTATGGACATTTGTCATTTTTGCCATGTTTAATGTGTGCCTCCTATGAACTTGAGCCCTACATGTGTTTTGGGCTATGCCATGTCATCTTTACAGGGGTGTATGCCATGTATTTTTGTGATCTTTGTGGTGACTAGCACAAGCATGCAAAGTAGCTCTAGTGATGTTGCTGATTTCAGGGACTTTGAATTCTTCTAAGTCATTTCCCTGATGTTATTTTTATGCCATGTATTCATGTTGCTACAGAGTGATCCATGCCTCTTTTGAGCATGTTCAGTAAGGATGATTTTGAGATATTGTTATGCTCTATCCATCCATGTCTTTGTTTGAAATTATGGCGCACCCTAGCATGACTCAATCTTGCTCTACTTTTGCTATAAAATGTTCCTGGCAGATTGTTTACGTGTTAATCAATTTTGCCGAGGTTGTTGTAGTTGTTCCATGCATGCTATGAGAGTGTTCTTGCCATGGTTAGCTTATTGATCATGTCTTCCTGCTGGGTGTATGCTTAGTTTGTCATGCAATGCCTTTTGGTGAGTGCATCGAGCTCGCAAACATGCCTATGTAACTCTGTTTTGCCATGTTCCAGTTTTCTGCAAAGTCTGAATCTGTTAATGAAACTTCCTATGCTTACATGGTTGCCATTGTATTTTCCGATCCTTTTTGGCTTATGGTCAGTAAGGGACTTTTGTTATATGCTTTGAGTAGTTTCATGCCATGCCTTGCTTTGCCATGATATGTTCCTGTAGCATGTTGTTATCTTGCTCTAAACATTGCTTGCTGATGTTAAATCCTGGCATGTTGTTATTTCACTAAGTCTGTGAACCTGATATCTTTTGCACTTTTTCCATGCTTGTTTGAACCTACTATTGGGTGATTTAGCCGTAGCTCAGTGTTCATATTTTGTCAAGAATCTTGAGTGGATCGCTTCCATGTGCTTTGTTGCTATGTTAGAGTGCAATAGCTTATTTTCTTGATGCATTCTAGATGGCATCGTGCTGTTAATCACAGCTTTGTGCCATTATTGTTTTGCTTGCCATTTGCAAACCGTGCATCCGGTTCCGGTGATCTTTATATCAATTTTGACCGAAATCAACCCATCTTTCCAGCGGCGCGCTTGGTTTGCCAAGTTGAGGCCTGGTTCAATCCTTTCCTTCTGGAGCAAGCATATGCATTGCATATCACATCCCGCATATCATGCCATGTCTTGCATCATGTTGCTTGTGCATTGCACCGTGGTTGATCGTGGTTCCCTTTGCTTGTGTTCTTGCTTTGGGTAGAGCCGGCAGACAAGTACGTGAACGAGGAACCTGTTGAGTATGGTTACGAGGATCAAGCTTACGTCAACTCGGAGAACTTTGCAGGCAAGATGACCATACCCTCGAAATCATTTCTATCTTTGCTTGCTAGTTGCTTGCTCTATTGCTATGCCTATGCTACGATACCTACCACTTGCTTTATCATGCCTCCCATATTGCCATGTCAAACCTCTAAACCACCTTGTCCTAGCAAACCATTGTTTGGCTATGTTACCGCTTTGCTCAGCCCCTCTTATAGCGTTGCTAGTTGCAGGTGAATATTGGAGTTTGTTCCTTGTTGGAACATGTTTATTGTTGGGATATCACTATTATACCTTGTCTACTTTAATGCATCTATATACTTGGTAAAGGGTGGAAGGCTCGGCCTTATGCCTGGTGTTTTGTTCCATTCTTGCCGCCCTAGTTTCCGTCATACCAGTGTTATGTTCCTTGATTTTGCGTTGCTTACACGGTTGGGTATAATGGGAACCCCTTGACAGTTCGCCTTGAATAAAACTCCTCCAGCAAGGTCCAACATTGGTTTTACCATTTGCCACCTAGCCTTTTTCCCTTGGGTTCCACGGACTCAAGGGTCATCTTTATTTTAAACCCCCGGGCCAGTGCTCCTCTGAGTGTTGGTCCAACCTGTCAGCTGCCGGTGGCCACCAGGGGCAACTTTGGGCTGGCGTACCGGAACCTTGGACAATCTGGTGTGCCCTGAGAACGAGATATGTGCAGCTCCTATCGGGATTTGTCGGCACATTCGGGCGGCTTTGATGGTTTAGTTTTACCATTGTCGAGATGTCTTGTAACCGGGATTCCGAGTCTGATCGGGCCGTACTGGGAGAAGGAATATCCTTCATTGACCGTGAGAGCTTGTGATGGGCTAAGTTGGGACACCCCTGCAGGGATTTGAACTTTCGAAAGCCGTGCCCGCGGTTATGGGCAGATGGGAATTTGTTAACGTTCGGTTGTAGAAAACCTGAAACTTAACTTAATTAAAATGAATCAACAGCGTGTGTAGCCGTGATGGTCTCTTATTGGCGGTGTCCGGGAAGAGAACACGGTCTCGGGTTATGCTTGAACGTAAGTATTTCTAGGATCACTTCTTGATCATTGGTTCTCGAACGTGCTTTGCCTTCTCTTCTCGCTCTCATTTGCGTATGTTAGCTACCATATATGCTAGTGCTTGCTGCAGCTCCACCTCTCATACCTTTTACCTACCCATAAGCTTAAATAGTCTTGATCGCGAGGGTGTGAGATTGCTGAGTCCTCGTGACTCACAGATTACTTCCAAAAACCAGATGTAGGTGCCGATGATGTCATTCCAGAAGATGCGACTGAGCTCAAGTGGGAGTTCGATGAGGACTCATGACGTTACTACGTTTCCTTTCCAGATGATCAGTAGTGGAGCCCAGTTGGGGTGATCGGGGATCTTATGCATTTGGGGTTGTCTTTATTTTGGTTCCGTAGTCGGACCTTGATTGTACCTAGATGATTGTAATGCTATATTTATGTTATTGTGTGAAGTGGCGATTGTAAGCCAGCTATGTACCTCTTTCTTATTTAGTACATGGGTTGTGTAAAGATTACCCCTCTTGCGACATTGCCTACAATGCGGTTATGCCTCTGAGTCGTGCTCCGACACGTGGGAGATATAGCCGCATCGTGGGTGTTATAAGTTGGTAATCAGAGCCTTCCCCGACTTAGGAGCCCCCTGCTTGATTGAATCGTTGGCGTTGTTGAGTCTAGAAATTTTTTTTGAGTCTTTTAGGATTATATATATCGGAGAGTAGGATTCTTTTTACTCCTCAGTCCCTTCGTCGCTCTGGTGAGGCATCCTGACGTAGAGTTTTGACTATTCTCTTCTCAAATTTTACTAAATTTTTTAGGATCACACGGGTATCTTGGAATCGTTTCGATGGTTTTGTGACGAGAACATTGTTCTTGGTGCCTCCTGACATTTAGGGGTTGTGGCAGTGTCCCGGGGAGTTGAGCTCCGAGGTGTTGTCATCACAATTTTATCGTTGCAGTTCTGGAATACCTGAGTTTCGCCGACATCGAAAATATCTTTTTTGCAGTTGTTGGTGAGATAACCTCGACGCCACCTAGTACTGGGGCGGGACTTCGGGAGTATTACCATAACTCGTATAACGGATGCTTTTCGAAGGTTGAGGTAAATGATTTCCGAAGGTTTCTTGGTTATGTGTTGAAGGATGGATACAGCTGGATGTAGGATTTGCTAGTTTTGGGTGAGATATTATGCTTCCCCTGTATCCCCAACACCTGATTGCATAACCGGAAAGTTTCGGGAGTTTCATAGGTGGGAATTCATGTAGCTCTAGTATTTCTTCCGTGGATATTTGGTTTGTGATTGGGTAATCCTCACCAAGTATTTGTTCATATCCGTACCTTGTTGTTTTATTCATCTACCTCTATCTAAGTGGCTTCTCAATTTATGGAAGTGTGACCATTTAATTTGGAATCCATTCGTTCATTCTTGTTCGAATGTTAAGACTATATGTTGCAATTTCGATCCATTTGATTCAGCTTGAATATATGTCTGTCAAGATGCTAACTGATGTCACCCTCTTCAGGATGGCTCCTCCAACGCGTCTGAATCCGGATCCACCACCACCACCTTCACCTCCGGAGGCATGGCAAGCTATAATGGCCGCTACCAACGCCAACACGCAGCTGATTATGCAACTCTTGCAAGAGCGCAACCAAGGAAATCAAGGCCATGCAAACAATCAAAATCAGTTTGCTACACTCAACCAGTTCCTCGCAAACCAGCCAAAGACCTTCAGTAACTGTGTCGAGGCCTCAAACGCTGATGATTGGCTCGTGGATATCTGCAAACATTTCGAGTGCAACAACGTCAGGCCTGAGGACTTTGTCAAGTTTGCCTCGTTCCAACTGAAAGACCAAGCTGCTGAGTGGTATCAACAATACAAAGATTCCAGAGAAGGTCGTGTGATTACCTGGGATGATTTCTGCCAAGACTTAAAAGCTCACCACATTCCTCAGAGTGTTGTTGAGAGCAAGCGTGAGGAGTTCCGCAATCTGAAGCAAGGCAGCTTGTCTGTTTATCAATACAACATCCTGTTCTAGAGGCTCACTCGTTTCGCCAAGCAAGATGCCCCTGACGAGAAGAGCATGATTTATCAGTTCAGAGGTGGCCTCAAAGAAGATCTGCAACTTGCCCTTATGCTTTTTGAGCCGAAAAAGTATGATGAATTCTACAACATGGCACTGAAGCAAGAAGCCGCTCAGCTCAAGTGCGGTGCTTCCAAGAAGAGAGTCAGGGATGCAATTCCTTCTTCTTCCTCAACTCAGGTGGTAACTAAGCAACAAAAGTATTGGTTGCCTCCTCCTCCTCCGTTCCGTCAGCCTTATCAGCAAAAGAGCAAAGGTGGCAATAGATCTTCCCACCCACTCAACCCAGGCTTTCAGAACAAGGCTTCGTCTCATGCTCCAAGATCAAGTGCTCTGTATCACCATCCGCTTTCAGAGGTCACGTGCAACAAGTGTCAGCAGAAAGGTCACTATGCAAACAAATGCTTCAACAGAGGCGTCTTCCTCCTCCTCCTATGAGATCTGCCAGCAATGCAGTGGTCAAGCATAATCCAAAGCATGTCAAGGTCAACTTGATGAACGCAGCTCAGGCAGAGGACTCATCAGATGTGATCATGGGTAACCTTCCTATTAACGATATTCCTGCAAAAGTTCTTTTTAACACTGGTGCATCGCATTGTTTCATCTCAAGACCATTTGCATCTAAGCATGAGTTGGCTTTCCAAGTTTTGCCTAGTCCGTTAGCAGTTGTCTCACCAGGTAAACGCATGAACACTAACTCCATGGTTCCGGATGTTGCCATCAAGATGGTCGACTATAAGTTTCTGTCTTCTCCAATGGTCCTTGGTGACTCGGATATGGATCTTATTCTTGGAATGGACTGGCTTTCTAAGCACAAGGCTCAGCTTGATTGTGCTGCCAGCCAGATTCAATTGACACACTCGTCTGAGGATGTGATCGTCTTTGCCGCTCGTGATGGTACCATTCGATTGTTTTCTCTCAATGAGAAGGGCGAGTTGGATGCCATTTCTTAGATTCTAGTCATTTGTGAATATCAAGACGTCTTTCCAGAAGAGCTTCCAGGAATGCCTCCTCACCGGCCAGTTGAATTTGTCATTGATCTTGAGCCTGGTACGGAACCTGTTTGCAAACGTCCTTACAAGCTTGGACCAGAAGAGTTGAAGGAGCTGAAGAAACAACTCGATATTCAAGAGCGTATGGGTCTGATCCGACCAAGTTCTTCTCCATGGGGTTGTGGTGTTCTTTTCGTCAAGAAGAAGGATGGAACGGACTGACTTTGTGTCGACGTCCATTGAACAAGAAGACCATAAAGAACAAGTACCCACTTCCAAACATCAATGAGCTTTTCAAACAACTCAAAGGTGCTCAAGTATTCTCCAAGCTTGACCTCCGTGAGAGATGAAATATGTAACAGCTAGGTGGCTAGGCTCCTCCGCTAGGCTCCTCCTCGGCGCCTCCCGCCGGTGGCCACTCCGGCCCCGGCGGCCACCTCCTCCCCTCACCGGTGGTCTCTACGGCTCTGGCGGCCACCTTCTCTTCACGCTGGTTGCCACTCCGGCGCCGACGGCCACAACCTCTCTGTCCTTGGCCCCTTGTGGCTAGTTCACTTCATCTTTTCGTCCATCCTCTGGATGTGACGGATCACGGGAGCTGACTATGGATCCTCCTTCACTCAACTTTGCTCGAGGTAAAGAGTTTCAGCATTTGATGCGACAAAAGTTTGGCCATCCAGTGGTGTTTTCCCCGGGTTTTCGTCAACGTGAGTTCACTTTGGTGGTGTCCTTCTGTCGGGCTAGGTTTCGCTTGGATTGCCACACAGTTAGTATCACTCTACAATCTTGTTTTGGGGGGTATCCTCAGGGTTTCCGTGTGCATCACCTTAAGGACAGATCTTTCAAGTTCTCTGTTGCTTCCAAAGCTGTGGGTTTTGAAATTTATAATCATGGTCGAGTGATCGAAAAGGATTTTGAGCTAGTGTTCAATCTTTGGGGTTTTGGTGGCCCAAACTGGCTACGTGAAGAGCAGCTTTTTTATCGTGAAGAGGAAGCTTCTTGGACCTTGGTTACTAATGGTTATCGCCCGCGGGCTGCTGCCGGCAATGTCTCCGGCGAGCAACTCCGGCCGTCGGTTTTTTCTCGTCTCGCGGGTATTCCGTGCTCCAGCAATAATGAGGTCTCTGTCAATAATGAGCCCATAATGCATGATCTTAATACCTCAGGCGAGGTTAACGCGCCGGTTTCTCAGAGCGGGAATCAGGGCTTTTCAAATGACAGATTACAGTGCTATGCTTGCGGCAAATTGGGCCACTTTGCCAGGGAGTGTGGTGAGCAACATCTACCTGGGCTTTTTCCTTTCCTTCGATTCGCTACTTTCCCCAGCCCACCAGTCGAGGCGTGGGACATGGACGCGGTCCACGATTGGTTTAAGTCTTCCGGCCCGGCCCGTGATCCCTCGGTGGTTTCCTCTTTTAGTCAGCTATGTAAGGGATCTTTTCCTAATTTTCAGCCCCGAATTGCCCTTGCCTCCTCAACTTCTGCGCTCTGCTCCCCTGCTCCTCTCCAGCTCACCAACCCTGCTCCGGGTACCTCGAGCTCACCGTCGTCATTGAGAGTTAGTGTGGCGGTGCCGATGGCCAATATCCCAATTGATCCACGGCCTTTTGTGCCTCACGGCTTTGACATTCAGCAAGTTCCTGGTCGCAATGCGGTGGCGCGGGTGGTGCTCCCTCAGCGGCCTCGTCGTCACGAAGACTGGGCAATCGCTACAATCCATCCTCTGCCCGCTGATGCTCCTTTCCCCAATGTAAGAGATGTTCTTGAAGAGTTTATTGTTGAGCATAGGCAGTTGGGGTTGAGAGACATTCAACGCTGTCCCTTTGGTGAGGCTTATGTGCGTCTGACGAGGGTTAGAGATAGAGATAAGTTGGTGCTTGACAGTCCACATGAATTTGGTGATGTGTTCATCTCTTTTGTGAAGCATGATGAAGGCAGAAACCATAGAAGGGTTCATTTCAATAGAACTGTCTGGTTATTACTCACAGGAGTGCCTTTTGATTTTCGAAACACTGAAGATCTTGCATGTGCTGTCAGTAAGTTTGGCCGTATGATCTCTTGGGATAAGGAGGATGACCACATGGGCCGCATTGTAGTGAAAGCGAGAGTCATGAACTTGGATATTATTCCTAAGAGTATGAGATGGTCTGAAGGGGATGAGTTTGAGTAAGACGGTTGGTCTTCTTCCATTGAAATTCTAGCTAGTGAGTTGCTTGGTGGGGGACCAGCAGATGAGGACCCAATTCCTCCTAACAATGTGGACCCACACCCACTTCCTGAAGATGTTGAGCAAGGTAATGGTTTCCATAATGATGCTGTTAACAGTGTACCTATGGATGATCAGAATGAGGATGACTGGGGGCAATGGAATTTACCACAGCAGGATAACCACAATGCTGCCCTAGAGGACCTCTTAGATGCTGTGGAGCAGGAAGAATTGGCTTGGGCTGATGGAGAAGACCTGCTACCTGCAGTCAGTAACAGTAGCTTATCTTCAGATATGTCTTTTTCTGAAGGAGGCAATTCCAATTTCCTGTTGCCACCTGCACTTGCTGTGATTCCCCAACCTATTTATGCTGAGCCAGTTGTTGCACCTCCTGTCATTATGGTTGCAGATGGACTGCAGAACATCATCCAGACTTACCAATCTGATGATGAAGAGCCTCCTCTGATGCAAGAACAACACCTGCATGCTGCTTTGCCAGCTGAACTTCCCCATGATCAAGTTGCTGCAAACCTTTTGGAGATTGCTGCAGTTAGCTTCTCACCTATTGCTCAAGCTTTGGAATCATCTGCCATTATCCAGCAATTTGGACCTGCAGTGGATTCTGGCCTGGTTCCTGTTCTGCCCCAGGGTGCTCCAGGGACCTGTTGGGCAACACTGGACCTGTCAATACTTCAAGAGGAAGCCTGGAGCCAGTTGCAAACCTGGAGGATCTTCAACCTGGGCTCCAAGGTAACTGGGTTAACAGAATTGATGAGCACTTCAGCATGGCACCTTCTCTTCTTGGTCTGAAATGTATTCAAATGGCTGAATCTGCTAATAATGCTCTTGCTGTTTCTGGAGAAGGTCTTTTGTTGTGGAAAAAGCACTTCCAGGAGGAGCATGTGGAAAATAAGAGTTCTTTCACTGCCAACATTCCTGTAAGTTGGTTTAACTTTATTGTCCACCTTCTCCTGTCCCCTGATAAGTTTGATTGGACTGTCAAGATGTTAAAATCTGGAATGTGGGAACTTGTCTCTGCAGTGGAAAACATGGATCATGCTTTTCTATTTTACATTCCTCATAAGTGTCCTGCTACTCATGCACCTATTTGTCAGGCAATTAACACTGATGAGCAAGTTAATTATGATCAGGGCAAGGAAAATATTGGACAGGCCCCAAATATGCAGGATGTGGAATCCCAGGACCTACTGCATCCTTTTGGCTCTGACAATTTGAGGAAGAGAAGGAATGGGAAGACTCCCCTAGTTGAAACTGAGGTAAGAAGAAGTGATAGAATCAAAAAGGATAATGCTGGTTTCAGAAGGAATTCCTGCTCAAATAATAACTGTTTGCCTTGCAATGCTGCTCCTCCAATCATTCAAAAGTCAGTTGTTAAAAACCTTACTGCTTCTTTCTGTAAGGTTGCTGAGAGGGAACTGGAGGACAAGCTGGCTAAAAAGCCCAGGAGAAGGCTAGATGAAGACCTGGTCAAGGTATCCCTGACCAAGGGAGAGGACAATCCATCCAACACTTCCTGATGATAGTGGTCATCTGCTGGCTTAGGGTTTTTAGGAGCAGTGCTTTTGGACCTTGTTGCTCTTACTGGGCTTTCTTAATTTCTGATGTATTGAGGGAAGTTTGGCTCTATATGGAACTTGTTGATCTGATGGTGTACTCTACTATTAAGACCTATGAGCTGTGTGGTTTGTGGCTGTTGTGCTGCAATTGTGGTGTGTTCTGCTTCCTGGCTCTGTGCTTTTTGTGCTTCCTCTTGGCTGATCAAGTGTTGGTACTTGATTTCTGGTGCAAAAACTGCTATTGTTTTAATGAATAACACAAACAGAAACTGGAGTATCCTAAACTGGAATATTAGAGGGATGAATTCTGAAGACAAATGGTTGGCTCTAAGGCAAAAAATTGATGAGAGTAATTGTAACATTTTGTGCCTTCAAGAAACTAAAAGAGATTCTTTTGATACAGCTTACATTAAAAACTTCTGTCCTAACAGAATTAATAAATTTGCTTTCCTCCCATCTGTTGGTGCTTCTGGGGGATTGCTTGTTGCTTGGAATGGTACACAGTTTACTGGAGAAGTTATTGCACAGAACAGATTCTCTCTCTCGGTTCAGTTCACCAGTTTGCAGTCCAATCAGTCATGGATCCTAACTAACATATATGGTCCTTGTGACCCACAGGATAAAGTGGATTTCATTAATTGGTTCTTGAACATTCATATGCCTGCAGATGTAGACTGGATTCTTATGGGCGACTTTAATCTTATGAGGGCACCTTCAGACAGAAACAGACCTGGTGGAGATGTGAATGACATGCTTTTGTTTAATGAGGCAATCAGCAATCAAGGCTTAATTGAGTTACCTTTGCAGGGAAGAAAGTTCAGTTGGAGTAACATGCAACAGGACCCTCTATTGGTCAAACTGGATTGGTTTTTCACTTCTGCCTCTTGGATGACCTCTTTCCCTAACACTATTGTGTTCCCTCTTGCAAAACCTATTTCTGATCACTTGCCTTGTGTTATTAAAATTGGCACTGCAATCCCAAAAGCAAGAGTCTTTAGATTTGAAAACTATTGGTTGCAACACTCAGACTTCAAGGAGGTGGTTGCTGCTGCTTGGAGCATACCAGTGGGAAATCTTGATGCAGTTAAAAGTTTGAATGCTAAATTTAAAAACTTGAGGAGAGCTTTAAAGTTGTGGGCCAAGTCTTTATCTTGTTTGAGAGCTCAAATTGCTAAACTCAATGAGCTCATCTTTCTATGGGATTTCTTTGAGGAATTTAGAGAATTGGAAATTCATGAATGGAACTGCAGGGCCATTCTCAAAGATCAGCTGCTACTTCTTCTGAGGAATCAAAAGATTTACTGGAAGCAAAGGGGTAAAATTAAAGGGGTCAAATTTGGAGATGAGAACACAAAATTTTTC
Organism: Triticum aestivum; assembly: GCF_018294505.1. NCBI lineage: Eukaryota > Viridiplantae > Streptophyta > Magnoliopsida > Poales > Poaceae > Triticum > Triticum aestivum. The sequence goes on along the minus strand of NC_057809.1, from coordinate 273,125,529 downwards.
CATACTAAAGCATCTATCAATCACAGGCACAATCATATTGCTGTTCTTCAAAATGATGACCAAGTGGAAATTTCAGATCATGCTGGGAAAGCTGCAATACTCTGGGAATCTTATAAGAAAAGAATGGGCACATCTCACAAAACAACAATGCACTTTGATTTGGAATCCTTATTTGGCCCCAGGCAGGACCAAGCCATTTTTGACAACTTGGAGCTACCTTTCACTGAGGAAGAAATCAATGCTGTTGTCAAGGATCTCCCACTTGACAAATCACCAGGCCCTGATGGCTTCAACAATGAATTTTTCAAATCCTGTTGGGATATTATTAAAGTGGATGTGTTTAGATTTATTCAGGATTTTCATGCTGGGCAAATCTCAATTGAGAGCTTAAACACCTCCTACATCACCCTGATCCCTAAAGGAAGTACTCCTCTGACAGCAAATGACTTCAGGCCAATCTCTCTACTTAATTGCTGTCTTAAACTTGTCACCAAATTGTTGGCCAATAGGTTGCAGAAAGTGATTCTCAAACTGGTGCATATCAATCAATATGGATTCTTAAAGGAAAGATCCATCCATGACTGCTTGGGCTGGGCATTTGAGTATCTTCATCAATGCCATAAATCCAGAGAAGAAGTTATTGTCCTCAAACTAGATTTTGAGAAGGCTTTTGACACCATTGAGCACCAGGCAATTTTGGATATCTTAAAGGCCAAAGGGTTTGGAGACAAATGGATAAACTGGATTAAAATGCTGTTTACTTCTGCATCATCTGCCATCTTGCTTAATGGTGTACCAGGCAAAAAGTTTTACTGTCTCAGAGGGGTAAGGCAAGGAGACCCTCTATCCCCTCTCTTATTTGTGTTGGCTGCTGATTTGCTCCAGTCAATTCTCAATAAAGCCATGCACTTGAGTTTACTCACATCACCTCTGCAAGTGGAGTCATGCCCTGATTTTCCTATTATCCAGTATGCTGATGACACTCTGGTTCTTCTACAAGCTGATGCAAAGCAGCTCCATTGCCTAAAAGCACTCCTCAATACGTTTGCAGATGCTACTGGTCTGAAAGTGAACTACAACAAGTCAAGCCTCATCCCAATTAATGTTTCAGAAGACAAGGTGGAAATTTTGACAAATACCTTCCACTGCAAAAGAGAATCATTTCCCATCCAGTACTTGGGAGCACCCTTGGGTCTTCATAAACCAACTGTGGAGCAATGCTTTCCACTTGTCACACGACTGCAGAAGAAGCTTGTGGGCTTATCTTCCTTCATGACACTGGCTGGCAGACTGTTACTAGTGAAATCTGTCTTAAACTCTCTTTTGATCTACCTTATGGGATGCCTTGATGTCCCTGTGACTATTAAAACCCAAGCTATCAAGTACTTGAGGCATTGTTTATGGAGAGGTCCTGATCTAGAGGACCACATGCCTGCTATGGTTGCTTGAAGTACTGTTTGTAGACCTAAGGATCAAGGAGGCTTGGGGGTCAAGGATATTTTTGTTCAGAACAAAGCCCTTCTGCTCAAGAACTTGCACAAATTTTATAATAGGCACAACATCCCATGGGTCAATTTGATTTGGGAAACCTACTATAGTAATGGTGTGTTGCCTGGCAATTCTTGGGTTGGATCTTTTTGGTGGAAGGCAAACCTCAAGCTCATTGACAACTTTAAATCTTTGGCCAGATGTCACATAGGGGATGGTAAAAGTGCTTTATTTTGGTCTGATCTATGGCACTCAGCTTGTTTACAAGACTTGTTCCCACACCTCTTCTCTTTTGTGAAGAACAACAACACTACTGTGCACACCATTATTCATACTGAATTCCTGGAAGATTTATTCCACCTTCCACTCACTGTGCAAGCCTTCCAGGAATTTGAAAATATGGAAGACATTTGTATTGCTTTAAGAACCTCTGCCACCCTGGATTGCACTGACACCTGGAGCTACATTTGGGGCAATGACCAATTCTCGGTTGCTCAGGCTTATAAAGTAATGATGGGAGTTAAAATAGTGCCCCAGCAGTTTAACTGGATTTGGAATAGTTCGTGCCAGCCCAAACACAAGGTGTTCTTCTGGAGGTTACTTCATGATAGGCTTAATACCAGGAACCTTCTGCGCAGGAAAACATTTCATTTGGAAAGCTACAACTGTGCTGTCCATAACTGTCCTCAGGAGGAAACATTGCAGCATCTCTTTTGGACCTGTCCTTTTGCCTCCCAGTGCTGGGATCTATTATGCCCTACAAGACAAGCTCATGTTTCTGTGCTTGAAGCTTTTGATGACCTCAGACAAAAATTACATGTACCTTTCTTCATGGAAATCATCATCCTAGCTTCTTGGGCCATCTGGATTTCAAGAAATAATCTCATCTTTCAAGCAATTCAACCTTCAGTTCAGAGGTGGAAAGCAATCTTCCTTGAAGAGATTTACTTGCTCAGATTCAGGATTAAAAAGAGTTATGCTAGGGCTTTCTGTGATTGGCTTGACCATCTTGTTCTGTAATTTGTAATTTTTTATTTTTTAAGTTTGTTTTGGTTTTTCTTTCTTTTTTCTAGGGCTTACCTCAAGCCTTAGTACTGTTGGACCTTTGTTTTTTCTTTCTTTATTAATATAAAAAATTGCAGTGGGGTTTTGCCCTACTGTGTACAGTCAAAAAAAAAGCTTGACCTCCGTATGGGCTATCATCAAATTCGCATTCGTGAACAAGATAACCCCAAGACAACATTCAGAACAAGCTATGGTTCCTATGAATAAACTGTCATGTCTTTCGGCCTTGTCAATGCTCCTCCAACATTCTCTCGCATGATGAACTTCATCTTCAACCCATACACAAATGACTTCGTCTTGGTCTACCTCGATGACATTTTGGTCTTTTCCAAGAACAAGGAGGATCATGCCAAGCACTTGAGATTGGTGCTGGACAAACTCAGAGAACATCAGTTCTATGCGAAGTTTTTAAAGTGCGAGTTTTGACTCGGTGAGGTTCTCTACCTTGGGCATATCATCTCCGCCAAGGGCATAGCTGTTAATCCTGAGAAGGTGTCTGCAATTGTGAATTGGGAACCGCCTCAGAATGTGAAGCAACTCCGCAGCTTCCTTGGGCTCGCAAGCTATTGTCGAAGGTTCGTTGAGAATTTCTCTAAGATCGCGAAGCCTCTTTCCAACCTTCTCCAGAAGCATGTGAAGTATGTCTGGACGCCTGAATGTGACATCGCTTTCAACACCCTCAAAGAGAAGTTAGTCACAGCTCCAGTTCTGACTCCTCCTGATGAATCCAAACCATTCGAGGTTTTCTGTGATGCTTCCCTACAAGGTCTCGGTGCTGTGTTAATGCAAGAGGAGAAAGTCATGGCCTATACCTCTCACCAGTTGAAGCCCAACGAAAGGAACTACCCCACTCATGACCTCGAGTTGGCGGCAGTTGTCCATGCTCTTTTAACATGGAGACATCTCTTGTTGGGAAGGAAAGTGGACATCTTCACTAATCATAAGAGTCTCAAGTACATCTTCACTCAGCCCAACCTCAACCTCAGGCAGACTCGTTGGGTCGAAATGATTCAAGAGTATAATCCGAGTATTGAATACACTCCAGGCAAGGCCAATGTCATTGCTGACACATTGAGCAGAAAGGCTTACTGCAACAGTTTGATTCTCAAGCCCTTCCAACCGGAGCTTTGTGAAGCTTTCCGCAAACTTAATCTCCAAGTTGTTCCTCAAGGATTCCTTGCCAACCTCCAAGTCTCTCCTACTTTGGAAGATCAGATTCATGAGGCTCAACTTCTTGATGCTATGGTGAAGAAGGTGAAGATTGGGATTGCCAAGAGTCAATCCAAGTACAAGTGCTATCGCCTTGATGACAAGGATACTCTATTCTTCGAGGATCGCATTGTTGTTCCTAAGGGTGACCTTCGTAAAGTCATTGTGAACGAGGCTCACAATTCACTCATGTCTATTCATCCTGGAAGTACAAAGATGTACCATGACCTCAAGCAGTCATATTGGTGGACTCGAATGAAGCGCGAGATTGCTTAGTTCGTGAATGAATGTGATGTCTGCAGAAGAGTGAAAGCAGAACACCAACGACTAGCTGGTCTCCTCCAACCTCTTGCCATTCCAGAATGGAAGTTTGACCATATTGAGGACTCCGTGACTGGATTTCCAAAGTCCAAGCGTGGCAATGATGCTATCTTTGTTGTCATCGACAAGCTCACCAAAGTGGCTCATTTTCTTCCTATCAAAGAATCTATCACAGCAGCTCAGTTGGCAGAGCTATATACCTCCAGGATTGTCTCCTTGCATGGCATTCCACAGTTGATATCTTCAGATTGTGGAAGCATCTTTACTTCTAAGTTTTGGAATTCCTTCCAGAAGGCCATGGGCACCAACATTCGCTTCAGCACAGCTTTTCATCCTCAAACTAGTGGCCAAGTCGAGCGAGTCAATCAAATTCTTGAAGATATGCTCAGGGCATGTGTCTTTTCTTTTGGTATGAAGTGGGAAGATTGTCTTCCATATGCCGAGTTCTCCTACAACAACAGCTTTTAAGCGAGTTCGGGCAAGGCCCCATTCAAGATTCTCCATGGCAGGAAGTGTCGTACTCCTCTTAACTGGTCAGAGACTGGTGAATGCCAACTTCTTGGCAATGACTTGATCACAGAGGCTGAGGAAATGTGCAAAGTCATTCGTGAAAATCTCAAATCCGCGCAATCGCGCCAGAAGAGTTACTATGAGAGCAAGCATCATGACTTGGCTTTCGAGATCGGAGACCATGTCTACCTCCGCATCACTCCAATGAAAGGTACTCGTCACTTCAGTATCAAACGGAAGCTTGCCCCTAGATACGTTGGTCCTTTCAAGATCATTGGCAAAAGAGGCGATCTCGCCTATCAACTTGAGCTTCCATCCAACTTTGCAAACGTGCACGACGTGTTTCACGTGTCTCAGCTTCGCAAGTGTTTCAAGACTCCTGACCGCACCATCAACTTCAAAGAGATTGATCTCCAAGAAGACCTGTCTTATCATGAGCATCCCATTGCTATTCTTGAAGAAACTGAGCGCAAGACTCGCAACAAGTCTATCAAATTCCTGAAAGTGAAGTGGTCACATCATTCTGACCATGAAGCCACCTGGGAACACGAGGACCACCTCCGTTCCGAATACTCGGAGTTTTTCCAGTCCTAGATCTCGGGATGAGATCCTTTCGTAGTGGTGGAGTGTTGTAACGCCCCATATGTAACTTGCCATATTTGTATTCCAACTCTTGCCATTTCCGGCACTAAGTTATGATATTCCCTCATGGTTGGGTTTTGTCTTTGTTTTGTTCTTTGTCTTTGTCGTGCATCTCATATCATGTCATCATGTGCATCACATTTGCATACGTGTTTGTCTCATGCATCTGAGCATTTTCCCCGTTGTCCGTTTTGCATTCAGGCGCTCCTATGTCCTCCGGTGTCCCCTTTTGCCTCTTTTCATGTGCGGGTGTTAAACATTCTCAGATTGGACCGAGACTTGCCGAGCGGCCTTGGTATACTACCGGTAGACCGCCTGTCAAGTTTCATGCCATTTGGACTTCGTTTGATACTCCAACGGTTAACCGAGGAACCGTAAAGGCCTTGTGTGTGTTGCAGCCCAACACCTCTCCAAAGTGGCCCAAAACCCACCTAAACCCCCTCCATCATCTCGGTTGTTCAATCATGATCGTGTGGACAAAAACCACACCTCATTTGGACACTCCAAAATCCCTCTACCTATAAATATGTGCAACCCTCTCCAAAATCCGGATGAAACCCTAGCTTCCAATCCCCTCCACGCCGCCAGACGTGTCCGGGCGGCGCCGGACAAAAATCCCGCCGTCCGCCGCCACACGTCATCGCCGGATTCGCCGCCGCCCTGCTCCCACACCACCGCTCCTGCCCGCGCCCCGGCCCGCCGAGGCCCAGGCGGGGCCCTCCCGGCCCGTGCGAAGTCCGTCCGCTCTACCGCCTCGCTCCTTTGCCCTGCCGCCGATCTGCTACCTCGTCGGCCGCGCCGCTCTCCCCATCTCCGGCGACCCGCGCCAGCGCCGCCCGGTGCTCCGGCCGCCGCCCGCCGAGTGCCTCGCCGCCCCGCCGCCCGGAGACCTCCTCCGCCGCCTCTCACCGGCTCTGCCCCCGCCCACCGGCGAGCTCCGCGACGCCGGATCTCCACTTCGGCCTTCTCCTTCCTCCTTCACGCTCAACTCCGGCGAAGGCCCCGTCGAACCTCGTCCAACGCGCCCAATCCAGATCTGCTACAGTAACCCTAGGGTTGACCTCGTTTTCCCCTAAGTTTTCAGTATTTTTAGGCATTTTCATCATGTCATAACTTTGCATCTGTAGCTCCGTTTTGGGTGTGTAGCATATCAAATTGTTCGTCTAGATGTGTACTTCATTTAATTCCATTGCACCATGTTCATTTGAGCTCATCTTGATGCCCTAAATGCTGTTGTAAGAGTACTATGTAATGTTTCTGATTCTTATCAGATTATGGACATTTGTCATTTTTGCCATGTTTAATGTGTGCCTCCTATGAACTTGAGCCCTACATGTGTTTTGGGCTATGCCATGCCATCTTTACAGGGGTGTATGCCATGTATTTTTGTGATCTTTGTGGTGACTAGCACAAGCATGCAAAGTAGCTCTCATGATGTTGCTGATTTCAGGGACTTAGAATTCTTCCAAGTCATTTCCCTGATGTTATTTTTATGCCATGTATTCATGTTGCTACAGAGTTATCCATGCCTCTTTTGAGCATGTTCAGTAAGGATGATTTTGAGATATTTTTATGCTCTATCCATCCATGTCTTTGTTTGCAATTATGGAGCACCCTAGCATGACTCAATCTTGCTCTACTTTTGCTATAAAATGTTCCTGGCGGATTGTTTACGTGTTAATCAATTTTGCCGAGGTTGTTGTAGTTGTTCCATGCATGCTATGAGAGTGTTCTTGCCATGGTTAGCTTATTGATCATGTCTTCCTACTGGGTGTATACTTAGTTTGTCATGCAATGCCTTTTGGTGAGTGCATCGAGCTCGCAAACATGCCTACGTAACTCTGTTTTGCCATGTTCCAGTTTTCTGCAAAGTCTGAATCTGCTAACGAAACTTTCTATGTTTACGTGGTTGCCATTGTATTTTCTGATCCTTTTTGGCTTATGGTCAGTAAGGGACTTTTGTTATATGCTTTGAGTAGTTTCATGCCATGCCTTGCTTTGCCATGATATGTTCCTGTAGCATGTTGTTATCTTGCTCTAAACATTGCTTGCTGATGTTAAATCCTGGCATGTTGTTATTTTCACGAAGTCTGTGAACCTGATATCTTTTGCACTTTTGCCATGCTTGTTTGAACCTGCTATTGGGTGATTTAGTCGTAGCTTAGTGTTCATATTTTGTCAAGAATCTTGAGTGGATCACTTCCATGTGCTTTGTTGCTATGTTAGAGTGCAGTAGCTTATTTTCTTGATGCATTCTAGATGGCATCATGCTGTTAATCGCAACTTTGTGCCATTATTGTTTTGCTTGCCATTTGCATACCGTGCATCCGATTCCGGTGATCTTTATATCAATTTTGACCGAAATCAACCCATCTTTCCAGCGGCGCGCTTGGTTTGCCAAGTTGAGGCCTGGTTCAATCCTTTCCTTCCGGAGCATGCATATGCATTGCATATCACATCCCGCATATCATGCCATGTCTCGCATCATGTTGCTTGTGCATTGCACCGTGGTTGATCGTGGTTCCCTTTGCTTGTGTTCTTGCTTTGGGTAGAGCCGGGAGACAAGTACATGAACGAGGAATCCGTTGAGTACGGTTACGAGGATCAAGCTTACGTCAACTCGGAGAACTCTGCAGGCAAGATGACCATACCCTCGAAATCATTTCTATCTTTGCTTGCTAGTTGCTCGCTCTATTGCTATGCCTATGCTACGATACCTACCACTTGCTTTATCATGCCTCCCATATTGCCATGTCAAACCTCTAACCCACCTTGTCCTAGCAAACCATTGTTTGGCTATGCTACCACTTTGCTCAGCCCCTCTTATAGCGTTGCTAGTTGCTGGTGAAGATTGGAGTTTGTTCCTTGTTGGAACATGTTTATTGTTGGGATATCACTATTATGCCTTGTCTACTTTAATGCATCTATAGACTTGGTAAAGGGTGGAAGGCTCGGCCTTATGCCTAGTGTTTTGTTCCACTCTTGCCACCCTAGTTTCCGTCATACCGGTGTTATGTTCCTTGATTTTGCGTTCCTTACACGGTTGGGTATAATGGGAACACCTTGACAGTCCACCTTGAATAAAACTCCTCCAGCAAGGTCCAACATTTGTTTTACCATTTGCCACCTAGCCTTTTTCCCTTGGGTTCTGCGGACTCAAGGGTCATCTTTATTTTAAACCCCCGGGCCAGTGCTCCTCTGAGTGTTGGTCCAACCTGTCAGCTGCCGGTGGCAACCAGGGGCAACTCTGGGCTGGCCTACCGAACCTTGGACAATCCGGTGTGCCCTGAGAACGAGATATGTGCAGCTCCTATCGGGATTTGTTGGCACATTCGGGTGGCTTTGATGGTTTAGTTTTAGCATTTTTGAGATGTCTTGTAACCGGGATTCCGAGTCTGATGACCGTTAGAGCTTGTGATGGGCTAAGTTGGTACACCACTGCAGGGATTTGAACTTTCGAAAGCCGTGCCCGTGGTTATGGGCAGATGGGAATTTGTTAATGTCCGATTGTAGAAAACCTGAAACTTAACTTAATTAAAATGAATCAACAACGTGTGTAGCCGTGATGGTCTCTTTTCGGCGGAGTCCGGGAAGAGAACACGGTCTCGGGTTATGCTTGAACATAAGTATTTCTAGGATCACTTCTTGATCATAGATTCTCGAATGTGCTTTGCCTTCTCTTCTCGCTCTCATTTGCGTATGTTAACCACCATATATGCTAGTGCTTGCTGCAGCTCTACCTCTCATATCTTTTACCTACCCATAAGCTTAAATAGTCTTGATTGCGAGGGTGTGAGATTGCTGAGTCCTCGTGACTCATAGATTACTTCCAAAAACCAGATGCAGGTGCCGATGATGTCATTCCAGAAGATGCGACTGAGCTCAAGTAGGAGTTCGATGAGGACTCACGATGTTACTACGTTTCCTTTCCAGATGAACAGTAGTGGAGCCCAGTTGGGGCGATCGGGGATCTTATGCATTTGTGGTTGTCTTTATTTTGGTTCCGTAGTCGGACCTTGATTGTATCTGGATGATTGTAATGCTATATTTATGTTATTGTGTGAAGTGGCAATTGTAAGCCAGCTATGTACCTCTTTCTTATTCAGTACATGGGTTGTGTAAAGATTACCCCTCTTGCGACATTGTCTACAATGCGGTTATGCCTCTAAGTCGTGCTCCGACACGTGGGAGATATAGCCGCATCGTGGGTGTTATATCGAGTCGACACTCCGACGACACCATCTCCGGCTCAAGTACATCGACGTCGAACACTCTTTGTCGAGCCACGCGCCAAGACCATCAAGTAAACCGCAATCCTCTACACGACACCGATCCTCAAGAGCAACTTCTAGCGCAAAAACATCGACATCGTTAAAATCAAGCTACCTTTGCGCAAGCACAAGAATGGCAACGCCTACACCAACAAGAGGAAGAGCGAGCATGCCAACACCAAGACGAGCAAGATGCCTAAACTCTCTGTCAACAACAACAACGACGAGAAGCTCAAGCACTTGAGGTGCAATGTGCCCTTCGATACACAAGTCGTGCCGTTGCCACACGCAACCGACATACTCGTGAGCAATAAGAAGCACTTCGCGATGAAGTTCAAGAAAGGAACTATCAAGCACAATTGCACCGACAAGTTCCACAAGCTCCTCCACAAGCTTGGCAAGAACCACACATTCGCCAAGAGCAACAAGACAATGGGAATCCTCCACACCAAGAGCAAGTTGAGGGAGACAATCCTCCTCGTCAAGGACGTCATCACCCTCGACCCCAACACAATGAAGAGCAATGCTACGACAAACTCAAGTTCACCATGCCCAAGATTTTTGGAAGCAATAATCCCGAAGAGTACCTTTCATGGGCATTGAAGGTTGACAAGATGATGCAGAGCATCCCACGGACATCACCATGTCAAGAGTCCATTTGGCAAGTGACACATTCGACATCCACTCCACATACACAAAGGTGAATCATCTCCTTTACGCGTGTTCACTTGACCCCTTCGAGGATGGTATACTACTTGACACTTCTCCCGTGTGCATGCATAGGTATTGTCGGAACGCTACGGACGACATGGAGGAGTGCAAGCGCCAAGGAACACCTACACCATCCGCGAGGGAAGTGTGGAAACGAAGACGGAAGAAGACGGAGCTGCTACAAGCTACAGCCACCGAACGTTTGGACGCCACCGGACATCCGGTACCTGGTGCAGCCCAGACGGCCAGAAGAACTCTAGGCGATGAGTGCTACAGCATCCGGATGCCCGACGAATACCGGATGTCCGACGAGTCCCAGCGCCCGGACGACCGGCGCCGCCCGGACGACCGGTGCCACTACACCCGAGAAGAATCAACGGACATCCGACGTGCGCCGGACGTCCGAACCGTCCTGAGCCACCGGATGTCCAACCCCCACCGGTCGTCCAGTACCTGCCTGTGCGTAGCCGTGGGCCTTTGGCCTTGTACCCCTCTCCCACTTACCCCTTCGTGGCTAAGACTATAAATAGACCACCTCCACCTCCTTTCTAGGGTTGGCAAAGTAGTAGCTCATTAGAGATAGAGCTTTACTCATCCATTACAGATCTACTCCACGAGAGAGACTGCGGCCCCTCTTCGGAGAAGATCCATCTTGGATTCAAGACCCCTCACGGGAAGATCCCCCGTGGATTCAAGACCTCCTTACAGAGAAGAACCGGTTACCCTATGTATCATCCTTTGTTGGATTTGGATCATGTATCTCTTTGTGTTTCGAGGATCGAGCATATGTGTGACCGTATCTTGTTGGTTTGAGTGATTATCTCGCGTTTTCCCTCGTGTTTTCCCTTGTATTCTTCGTGTTCCTCGTTGGGATCCGCTCCTTTCGTGAAAGATTGGCTATCTAGGGTTCCACCCTACATCATCTTGGTATCTAGAGCCACGTTGATCACTATTTCGGAGCCTCCCCGTTGTGTTTCTAGCCTTGTTTTTGTTGATTTTGTCCCTAATTCGAAAATTCCCCACAAAAATAGCCCCAATTTTTGTGATTTGTTAGTTTGATGAAGTTTTGTTAGATTTGATCCACGGATTTGCTTGGTTTCAAGTGGATCTAGCATCTCCCCAAGTTTCCCCACTTTCCATCCATGAAATCTCCTGAATTTTGACCCTAAAATCCCCAAATTACGTCCAAAATCGCGTCCCGAAACTCGCATCTCGCGTTGACCCCGACCCACCGGACGACCGACGTTTTACAGACGTCCAGAGCCCTAGGAAACACCGGACATCCGACCTTTTCTGGACATCCGGAACCCCTAACCTGAGCCAAGTTTACAGATTTCCGAGCCTGCCCGGACGTCCGGCCCCCGGACATCCGTCATTTTACGGACGTCCATAACCTGAAAAACTGACTTCGCTGAAATTTTGTTTCGTCCATAACTAATTCATCCAAACTCCGATTTTGACGTTCTTTAGCTCGTTTTGAAGCTCTTGACATCCCCCTTCCCACAAAAATACCACCAACATCTTTTGAATCCATCAAATTTTGTGAACTTTCGCATCTTTGCCTAGGTCTTCCACCACATCATCCGCTACACCACCACCGACTTCCGCAACCTCACCAATTTTGTTCCCCTTCGCATTAGTGGTTGCTTGGGGAGTGATTTGAGTCTCCTAATGTGTCTAGGCTACTTAGGGACAGTTGCTTCTTCATCAACCACCACCACCACTACCGCATAGGCTTACCCACCATACACTTCCGCCACCCCAACTTAACCCAATTTTGTTTGTGTTCTGAGTTGTGTCTCCTAAGGTGTTTCGGCTACTTAGGCACCGTGCTTCCAACTCCGACACCATGTATAGTCCACCATCCTAATCTCCACTTCCGCATTGCCTACTCGCATAACCCATCATTCCACCACCACATCCCGCTACCACCATTTGACGTTTGACGTTTGAGATTTTGAGTTCGCGGTTTTTCTGTTTCCTAAGGTGTTTCGGCTACTTAGGGACGAGTCTCCATCATCTTGGTATCTACATCAAGAACACCGCCACTCATCATCGCCAAGGAGGGTAACCTCCATATCATCTTGGTATTGTGGTATCCCTCCATTGTATATTCCCTTTCCATTGTATTGATAACCCCTAGCCCATTTTGTGTCACTTGCCTATCGAGACTAGCCATTTGAGTATTGCCGGCAACGATACTTGTGCACATTAGTGATCTACACCATCTATTGCATACATACCATATCATATTGGTATCATATCATCTCGTGTGCCTCAAGTTTGTTCCCGCATATATACAATTGCTATCTTGGTTTGTGCATTTCGCATTGTGGCCATATACAAAAAAAATAAAGCTTTTAAGAAAAAAAAGAGTGAACAAAGAGCTTGTAAGCAAGTGCCATAGCATCATGCCACATTGCATATAAGATTGTCATATCCAATCATCTTGGATCATACCACTGGAACATCATACATAGCATACTTGGGATAGAAAGCTCATACATTTTGCATCTTATAGGTTGTGCACAAGTGTCGTATCCGCCTATTGAGAAATCATGCTAGTGTCTCTCTTGAGTTGTGCAACACGAGCGTTTTCCATGGATTCCACATTTTGTTCTCATCCTTGGTTACACGACCCCATTTATCTATCCGTGTGTGTGTTTCCGTGTGCCATTCATTGCTATTGGTCTACTTGTTTCACTTGCAAATTTGTGGATCTCTTTCAACATTATTGACTCTTGCTAACATTTTGCATCAAATTTTTGTGCCACTATCCTCACCGAGCTCCACCATAAGCCTTATTTGTGGAGGTGTGAGAAACCGACAAGAATTGGTACCAATTGTGCTATTTCCTTGTAACATCATTGAGTGATCATTGATCCATCCTCAACTTCGGTCAAGGTACATTTGGTATAGTTCTTATCTTTCTCCCACTCATATTGGCTCGAGTCTTGTGATGGAGAGGCAAGGCATTTCATCTTCGGTCTACAACAACAACGGCGAGTTCGATGCCATGATCAACTCCACCGATGCCAAGATACAAGCTCAAATGGAGGAGATCAAAGTCCTCATCAAGTGGTACAAGCGATCTTCCTCATCTTCGATAAGACGCTCAAGAGCACATGTCTCTGAGCTACCATCTCCGGCAAAATCACATCGGCATCGACACCATCACCAACAAGGACGTGAAGATCAAGAGCTCAACACCAACAACCGCTCAATGACTTCACCATCTCCCTTGGCATCTTTGCCAAGCGACTTCAAGGCATTTTCGCCTACGGACATACGTCATCTTCTCCCACAAGCACTTCAAGAGAAGCTCCCCAAGCTCAAGTCCGCAACTTCCACGAGCTACTATGACCTGGACATCAACCATGAGGTTCCTTTCTATGGGACTGTAGAACCCGATGAGTATCTTGAGTGGGAGAGTTTGATGGACGACTACCTCAAGCTACATCAAGTTCCCCCCGAAGATCAAGTGATGTGCGCCACAAGGAACTTCCACGACTACACGTCCACATAGTGGCTTCACGCACCTTCGAGGACCTACGACATGAGTTGGCCCAAGACGAAGAGAGCTATGCAGCGAGAGTTCGTGCCTCCAACCTACACGGAACAACTTCTACGCCAATTAGAGAACACCATCCAAGGATCCAAGTCCATCGACGAGTACTTCAAGGAGATGAAGAAAGCCTTGCGATGTGCAGGCGTGGACGACCCCATTCCGATGAAGTTCCACTTCATGATGGGATTGCACAATGACATCTCCAAGACTCTCTTCCTCGAGAACTACAAGTCCCTCGATGACTACTACATTGGTGCTCTCAAGGCGGAACAAGAACTCATGAAGGCCAAGGCTTCTCCACCCCGATCACACTTCTCGAAGGCCAAGCTCCAAGAAGGCGAGAATGAGGATAGTACCACCAAGATGTCCAAGCCCGATCGGCTCCAAGACGATGCTCCCAAGTTCGAGTTCATCGCCATCCCTCTTTGTGGCATTGATGGTGCCGAGTCTACTTCGACTCTTTATCACGAAGGTGTGGCGATGACTACGACTATGGAGCCAATCAAGGAACATGCTTTGGAGGCATGCGACATGGTGACGAGCACAGAGGATGCTTCCATCTAAGGAGGCGAGAGTGATGATGTGGCATCTTCGGCCTTCATCCATGGTGACGACAGCGAGATGGTTGAGCATGGGATTTTCCCTTCGACCACGACGACATATGTTGACTTGAGTGACTTTAGCCACCATATTGAGAGTGAGAGTGACTTCACCACTAGCTCAACATATGATGTGTTGCCACAATTCCCATGTGAGGAGAGCCACAACCCCCACCACTTGAGTGAGATGAGTGACTCCACCATACGTGAGTTTGAGTGCACCTATTTTGAGGGAGTGAGTGAACCACCACATAGAGAGAGTGTGAAAGTTGATAGGGCATGTGAGGCCATTTTCATTTCTAACAACTTGACCTCTACCTCTACTGTGTCTTCTCATTTGGTGCTAGGTCCCATATATGATGACGCGCTGATTCACGACGACTACGTCCTCCCTTTGGACAAGACGATGGCCATGGTGGAATATGATGCAACCCCCACATGGTTCCATCAAGATGAAGATGACCACCATTTGGTCTTTCCCACCTCACCTACACCACATGAGTGGAATGACAAAGGTAACATAGGTGATGTAGGGTTGGAACCCTAGGGGCCGATCTTTCACAAAAGGAGCGGATCCCGTGAAGAACACGAAGAACACGAGGAGGGAAACAAGGGAAATCACTAGGGAAAACACAAGAGGAACACTCAACTAACAAGAACAAGTCTCGAAAGTGCTAGATCCTCGGATACATGAAACGACACACGGTACACGATCAACTAGGGACGATACAATGGTAACGGTCTTCTCCGTGAGGAGGTCTTGGTGTTCTTCCCTAAAGAGGGGTCTTGAATCCAAAGTGATCTTCTCCAAAGAGGCCGCGGTCTCTCACGAGGAGTAGATCCGATGTGGATGAGCGTAGCTCTATCTCTCAAAATGAGCTAAACCAACGCTAACCCTAGCTAGAAGGAATAGGTGGAGTATTTATAGTCTTAGTGCAAAAGAGGGGGGTGAAGGGGTACATGGGCTGCGGCCCAACACAAATCAGCACATAGGCGTCGGACGTCCGGGGGTCACCGGTCGTCCGGAGGCTCACGAGGGTCCGGACGTCCGGTGCCTGTCGGACGTCCATAATTTCGGCTCGGGTTTGCTTCGGTCAAACGTCCGGTCGGGGTCGGACGTCTGGGCGTCGTCGGCCATCCGAGGGGCTCCGGAAATCCGTAGATTTGGCTCGGGTGTGGGGGCGTCGGGCGTTGCTACTTCTTGAGCACTTGCGTTGGTTTTCCCTTGAAGAGGAAAGGGTGGTGCAGCAAAGTAGCGTAAGTATTTCCCTCAGTTTTTGAGAACCAAGGTATCAATCCAGTAGGAGGCTACGCGCCAGTCCCTCGCACCTACACAAAACAAATAAATCCTCGCAACCAACGCGATAAGGGGTTGTCTATCCCTACACGGTCACTTACGAGAGTGAGATCTGATAGATATGATAAGATAATATTTTTGGTATTTTTATGATAAAGATGCAAAATAAAATAAAAGCAATGAAAATAACTAAGTATTGGAAGATTTAATATGATGAAGATAGACCCGAGGGCCATATTCACTAGTGGCTTCTCTCGAGAGCATAAGTATTTTACGGTGGGTGAACAAATTACTGTTGAGCAATTGACATAATTGAGCATAGTTATGAGAATATCTAGGTATGATCATGTATATAGGCATCACGTCTGAGACAAGTAGACCGACTCCTGCCTGCATATACTACTATTACTCCACACATCGACCGCTATCCAGCATGCATCTAGAGTATTAAGTTCAAGAGAACAGAGTAACGCTTTAAGCAAGATGACATGATGTAGAGGGATAAATTCATGCAATATGATAAAAACACCATCTTGTTATCCTCGATGGCAACAATACAATACGTGCCTTGCTGCCCCTACTGTCACTGGGAAAGGACACCGCAAGATTGAACCCAAAGCTAAGCACTTCTCCCATTGCAAGAAAGATCAATCTAGTAGGCAAAACCAAACTGATAATTCGAAGAGACTTGCAAAGATAACCAATCATACATAAAAGAATTCAAAGAAGATTCAAATATTGTTCATAGATAAACTTGATCATAAACCCACAATTCATCGGTCTCAACAAACACACCTTAAAAGAAGATTACATCGAATAGATCTCCACAAGAGAGGGGGAGAACTTTGTATTGAGATCCAAAAAGAGAGAAGAAGCCATCTAGCTAATAACTATGGACCCGAAGGTCTGAGGTAAACTACTCACACTTCATCGAAGCGGCTATGGTGTTGATGTAGAAGCCCTCCGTGATCGATGCCCCCTCCGACGGAGCTCCGGAACAGGCCCCAAGATGGGATCTCATGGATACAGAAAGTTATGGCGGTGTAATTAGGGATTTGGCTCCGTATCTGATTGTTTGGGGGTACGTAGCTATATATAGGAGGAAGAAGTACGTCGGTGGAGCAACAGGGGCCCCACGAGGGTGGAGGGCGCGCCTGGCGGGGGGGGGGGGGGGGGTAGGCGCGCCCCCTACCTCGTGGCCTCCCTGTTGGTTGCTTGACGTAGGGTCCAAGTCTCCTGGATCATGTTCGGTGAGAAAATCACGTTCCCGAAGGTTTCATTCCGTTTGGACTCTGTTTGATATTCCTTTTCTTCAAAAATCTAAAATAGAAAAAAAACAATTCTGGGCTGGGCCTCCGGTTAATAGGTTAGTCCCAAAAATAATATAAAAGTGTATAATAAATCCCAATAATGTCCAAAACAATAGATAATATAGCATGGAGCAATCAAAAATTATAGATACGTTGGAGACGTATCAAGCATCCTCAAGCTTAATTTTTGCTCATCCTTGAGTAGGTAAATGATAAAAACAGAATTTTTGATGTGGAATGCTACTTGGTATAGTTTCAATGTAATTCTTCTTAATTGTGGTATGAATATTTAGATCCGAAAGATTAAAGATAAAAGTTAAATATTGACATAAAAATAATAATACTTCAAGCATACTAACTAAGCAATTATGTCTTCTCAAAATAACATGGCCAAAGAAAGTTATCCCTACAAAATCATATAGTCTGGCTATGCTCTATCTTCACCACACAAAGTATTTAAGTCATGCACAACCCCGATGACAAGCCAAGCAATTGTTTCATACTTTTGACATTCTCAAAACTTTTTCAATCTTCATGCAATACATGAGTGTGAGCCATGGACATAGCACTATAGGTGGAATAGAATGGTGGTTGTGGAGGAGACAAAAAGGAGAATATAGTCTCACATCGACTAGGCGTATCAACGGGCTATGGAGATGGCCATCAATAGATATCAATGTGAGTGAGTAGGGATTGCCATGCAATGGATGCACTAGAGCTATAAGTATATGAAAGCTCAAAAAGAAACTAAGTGGGTGTGCATCCAACTTGCTTGCTCACGAAGACCTAGGACATTTTGAGGAAGCCCATCATTGGAATATACAAGCCAAGTTCTATATTGAAAAATTCCCACTAGTATATGAAAGTGATAACAAAGGAGACTCTCTATCATGAAGATCATGGTGCTACTTTGAAGCATAAGTGTGGTAAAAGGATAGTAGCATTGTCCCTTCTTTCTTTTTCTCTCATTTTTTATTTGGGCCTTTTCTCCTTTTTTTATGGCCTCTTTTTTTCGTCCGGGGTCTCATCCCGACTTGTGGGAGAATCATAGTCTCCATCATCCTTTCCTCACTGGCACAATGCTCTAATAATGATGATCATCACACTTCTATTTTCTTACAACTCAAGAATTACAACTCGATACTTAGAACAAAATATGACTCTATGTGAATGCCTCCGACGGTATACCGGGATATGCAATGACTCATGAGTGACATGTATGAAAGAATTATGAACGGTGGCTTTGCCACAAATACAATGTCAATTACATGATCATGCAAAGCAATATCACAATGATGGAGCGTGTCATAGTAAACGGAACGGTGGAAAGTTTCATGGCAATATATCTCGGAATGGCTATGGAAATGCCATGATAGGTAGGTATGGTGGCTGTTTTGAGGAAGGTATATGGTGGGTGTATGATACCGACGAAAGGTGCGCGGTATTAGAGAGGCTAGCAAAGGTGGAAGGGTGAGAATGCGTATGATCCATGGACTCAACATTAATCATAAAGAACTCATATACTTATTGGAAAAATCTACAAGTTATCAAAGAAAAGTATTGCGCGCATGCTCCTAGGGGGATAGATTGGTAGGAAAAGACCACCGCTCGTCCCCGACCGCCACTCATAAGGAAGACAATCAATAAATAAATCACGCTCCAACTTCATCACATAACGGTTCACCATACGTGCATGCTACAGGAATCACAAACTTTAACACAAGTATTTATCAAATTCACAACTACTCAACTAGCATGACTCTAATATCACCATCTCCATACCTCAAAACAATTATCAAGTATCAAACTTCTCATAGTATTCAACACACTCATAAGAGAATTTTATTATTAATCTTGTATACCTAGCATATTAGGATTATTTAAGCAATTCACCATGCTATTTAAGACTCTCAAAATAATCTGAGTGAAGTATGAGAGATCAATACTTTCTATAAAACAAATCCACCACCGTGCTCTAAAAGATATAAGTGAAGCACTAGAGCTAAACTATATAACTCAAAAGATATAAGTGAAGCACATAGAATATTCTAATAATTTCCGAATCATGTGTGTCTCTGTCAAAAGGTGTGTACAGCAAGGATGATTGTGGTAAACTAACAAATAAAGACTCAAATCATACAAGACGCTCCAAGCAATACACATATCATGTGGTGAATAAAAATATAGCTCCAAGTAAAGTTACCGATAGAAGTAGACGAAAGAGGGGATGCCTTCCGGGGCATCCCCAAGCTTTGGCTTTTAGGTGTCCTTAGATTATCTTGGGGGTGCCATGGGAATCCCCAAGCTTAGGCTCTTGCCACTCCTTGTTCCATAATCCATCAAATCTTTACCCAAAACTTGAAAACTTCAGAACACAAAACTTAAAGTAGAAAATCTTGTGAGCTCTGTTAGCGAAAGAAAACAAAACACCTCTTCAAGGTACTGTAATGAACTCATTCTTTATTTATATTGGTGTTAAACATACTGTATTCCAATTTCTCTATGGTTTATAAACTATTTTACTAGCCATAGATTCATCAAAATAAGCAAACAACACACGAAAAACAGAATCTGTCAAAAACAGAACAGTCTGTAGTAATCTGTAGCTAGCGCAAGATCTGGAACCCCAAAAATTCTAAAATAAATTGCTGGACGTTAGTAATTTTTCTATTAATCATCTTCAAAAATAATTAACTAAATAGAACTTTCCAAATAAATATGGTAGCAGTTCTCGTGAGCGCTAAAGTTTCTGTTTTTTTACAGCAGTATTAACAAGACTTTCCCCAAGTCTTCCCAACGGTTCTACTTGGCACAAACACTAATTAAACATAAAACACACAACCAAAATAGAGGCTAGATAAATTATTTATTTATTATTAAATAGGAGCAAAAAGCAAGGAATAAAAATAAAATTGGGTTGCCTCCCAACAAGCGCTATCGTTTAACGCCCCTAGCTAGGCATAAAATGCAAGGATAGATCTAGGTATTGCCATCTTTGGTAGGCAATCCATAAGTGGCTCTCATAATAGATTCATAAGGTAATTTAATTTTCTTTCTAGGAAAGTGTTCCATGCCTTTCCTTAACGGAAATTGGAATCTAATATTTCCTTTTTTATATCAATAATTGCACCAATCGTTCTAAGGAAAGGTCTACCAAGAATAATAGGACATGAAGGATTGCAATCTATACCAAGAACGATAAAATATATGGGCACATAATTCCTATTTGCAATAGTAAGAACATCATTAATTCTTCCCATAGGTTTCTTAATAGTGGAATCCGCAAGGTGCAAGTTTAGAGAGCAATCATCAAAATCACAGAAACCTAACAAATCACACAAAGTCTATGGGATCGTGGAAACACTAGCACCCAAATCACACAAAGCATAACATTCATGATCTTTAATTTTAATTTTAATAGTTGGTTCCCACTCATCATAAAGTTTTCTAGGGATAGAAACTTCCAACTCAAGTTTTTCTTCATAAGATTGCATCAAAGCATCAACGATATGTTTGGTAAAAGCTTTATTTTGGCTATAAGCATGAGGAGAATTTAGCACGAATTGCAACAAGGAAATACAATCTATCAAAGAGCAATTATCATAATTAAATTCCTTGAAATCCAAAATAGTAGGTTCATTAACATCTAGAGTTTTGATCTCTTCAATCCCACTTTTATCAAATTTAGCATCAGTAAGAGGAGCAATCGGAGTGCTAATAAAATCATTGTTGTTGGTATTGGTAAAGTCACACAATTTAGTGTTATCTTGAGCCATCGTGACAAACAAGCAATCCAACACATAAGCAAACGAGGAGCGGGCAAAATAGGCAAATAGAAAAGAGAGGGAGGATAGAGAGAGAGGGCGAATAAAGCGGCAAGGGTGATGTGGGGGAGAGGAAAACGAGAGGCAAATGGCAAATAATGTAATGCGGGAGATAAGGGTTTGTGATGGGTACTTGGTGTGTTGACTTTTGCATAGACCTCCCCGGCAACGGCGCCAGAAATCCTTCTTGCTACCTCTTGAGCACTTGCGTTGGTTTTCCCTTGAAGAGGAAAGGGTGGTGCAACAAAGTAGCGTAAGTATTTCCCTCAGTTTTTGAGAACCAAGGTATCAATCCAGTAGGAGGCTATGCGCCAGTCCCTCGCACCTACACAAAACAAATAAATCCTCGCAACCAACGCGATAAGGGATTGTCAATCCCTACACGGTCACTTACAAGAGTGAGATCTGATAGATATGATAAGATAATATTTTTGGTATTTTTACGATAAAGATGCAAAGTAAAATAAAAGCAATGAAAATAACTAAGTATTGGAAGATTTAATATGATGAAGATAGACCCGGGGGCCATAGGTTTCACTAGTGGCTTCTCTCGAGAGCATAAGTATTTTATGGTGGGTGAACAAATTACTGTTCAGCAATTGACATAATTGAGCATAGTTATGAGAATATCTAGGTATGATCATGTATATAGGCATCACGTCCGAGACAAGTAGACCGACTCCTGCCTGCATCTACTACTATTACTCCACACATCGACCGCTATCCAGCATGCATCTAGAGTATTAAGTTCAAGAGAACAGAGTAACGCTTTAAGCAAGATGACATGATGTAGAGGGATAAATTCATGCAACATGATAAAAAACCCATCTTGTTATCCTCGATGGCAACAATAAAATATGTCCCTTGCTGCCCCTACTGTCACTGGGAAAGGACACTGCAAGATTGAACCCAAAGCTAAGCACTTCTCCCATTGCAAGAAAGATCAATGTAGTAGGCAAAACCAAACTGATAATTCGAAGAGACTTGCAAAGATAACCAATCATACATAAAAGAATTCAGAGAATATTCAAATATTGTTCATAGATAAACTTGTTCATAAACCCACAATTCATCGGTCTCAATAAACACACCGCAAAAGAACATTACATCGAATAGATCTCCACAAGAGAGGGGGGAGAACTTTGTATTGAGATCCAAAAAGAGAGAAGAAGCCATCTTGCTAATAACTATGGACCCGAAGGCCTGAGGTAAACTACTCACACTTCATCGGAGAGGCTATGGTGTTGATGTAGAAGCCCTCCGTGATCGATGCCCCCTCCGGCGGAGCTCCGAAACAGGCCCCAAGATGGGATCTCGTGGATACAAAAATTTACGGCGGTGGAATTAGGGTTTTGGCTCCGTATCTGATCGTTTGGGGGTACGTAGGTATATATAGGAGGAAGAAGTATGTCAGTGGAGCAACAGGGGGCCCACGAGGGTGGAGGGCATGCCTGGGGGGGGGGGGTAGGTGCACCCCCTACCTCGTGGCCTCCCTGTTGGTTGCTTGATGTAGGGTCCAAGTCTCCTGGATCATGTTCGTTGAGAAAATCACATTCCCGAAGGTTTCATTCCGTTTGGACTCCGTTTGATATTACTTTTCTTTGAAACCCTAAAATTGGCAAAAAAACAGCAATTCTGGGTCGGGCCTCCGGTTAATAGATTAGTCCCAAAAATAATATAAAGTGTATAATAAAGCCCAATAATGTCCAAAACATTAGATAATATAGCATGGAGCAATCAAAAATTATAGATACGTTGGAGACGTATGAGTCGTTCGGAGAGGGCCGGACGTCCGGAGCCTGGAGGTCGTCGGACGTCCGGCCCAGGCCGGTCGTCCGGAGCCTGTAGCTTCCTCTTCATCACTTCTTCTTCTCCGTCTGCACGTCCATCTTCCTATTCTTCTTCTCCTTGCTCCTTAGCTTCTCCATGGCACCTGAGCATGCACAAAGTATTTGTATGAGGTAGTATCCATGTCTCATGTGTATCAAAGTGGAAATGTGAGAGGAGAGATGTCACCTCAGTTTCAAGAGCTCTTGCACGTGCTCATATCATGGGTCCAAGAGCTGTCATAGGAGATGTAGTTGGGTCCATGGGGATGCTCTTGGGATGCTCTGCATCATCTCCCTTCCCTTGGGGAAGATTCGTCCTCGGATCAAATTCTTCATCACCATGGAAGGGAGAGAGATCTTTGACGTTGAAGATGTCGCTCATGTTGTACTTGTTGCGTGGGAGGTCGATCTTGTAAGCATTGTCGTTGTATCGTGCGAGCACCTTGAAAGGTCCATCCGCTCGTGGTCGCAGCTTGGACTTGCGTTCTTGTGGAAAGCGATCCTTGCGAAGGTGTAGCCACACGAGATCACCAATGTTGAAGACCATAGGTTGCTTGTTGATGTTGAGCTTGGTCGCAAGGCATTGAACTTGGCGCTCGATGGTGTTTCTTGTATCTTCATGCACCTTCTTGAGATGTGTCGCACGTGCACTTGCGTCCAAATTGATGCGCTCTTGGAGTGGTAGAGGGAGAATGTCTAATGGCGACAAAGGATTGAAGCCATAGACGACCTCGAAGGGGGACTTGCCGGTTGTTGAATGTCTTGCTCGGTTATAGGCAAACTCGGCGATAGGTAGGCACTCCTCCCACTCCTTTATGTTCTTCTTGATGACTACCCGAAGTAGAGCGGAGAGTGTGCGGTTCGTAACTTCCGTTTGGTCGTCGGCTTGTGGATGATATGCCATAGAGAAGAGGAGCGTGATTCCTTGCTTGGCGCATAGGGTCTTCCAAAAGTAGCTAAGGAACTTGACGTCGCAGTCCGAGACAATCGTCTTGGGCACTCCATGTAGACGCAATATTTCCCTACAAAAGAGATTAGCAACATGTGAAGCATCGTCTATCTTGTTGCAAGGAATAAAATGTGCCATTTTTGAGAAATGGTCCACAATGACAAATATCGAATCTTTCCCATTTCGAGTCCTAGGGAAACCAAGTACAAAGTCCATGCTAATGTCTTCCCATGGTTGGTATGGAATTGGTAGAGGCATATAAAGGCCATGAGATTGAGCTTTGGACTTAGCTTTGCGACATGTAGAGCATCGGTTGGTGAAGCGATTGACGTCACGAAACATCTTGGGCCAAAAGTAGTTCTTCGAGAGCGTAGCGAACGTCTTGTCGCATCCGAAATGGCCCATTAAGCCTCCTCCATGAGATTCTTGCAAAAGCAATAAAGGAAGAGAAGACTCAGGGATGCAAAGATTGTTAGCTCTCATAAGATATCCATCTTTGATGTAATAGCGTTCCCAAGAGGTGTGCGAAAAACACTGGGCATAAGGAGTAGCAAAAGTTGCATCATGCTCATACAAGTCTTTGATATGCTCAAAACCAATGACATCCAATTCAAGTTGAGTAACAAGCATGCATATGCGAGAAAGTGCATCCGCTACAATGTTTTCTTTGCCCTTAATGTACTTGACGACATAAGGAAAGGACTCAATAAATTCACTCATTTAACATGACGCTTGTTCAACTTGGTTTGGCCCTTAAGATACTTGAGAATTTCATGATCGGTATGAATGATAAACTCAGGGGGACGAAGGTAATGTTCCCATTCATGCAAAAGCGCACTAAAGCATATAACTCTTTGTCATAGACGGGGTAATTGAGTTGCGCTCCGGAAAGTTTCTCACTAAAGTAGGCTATGGGGCGCTTCTCTTGTGTTAACACACCTCCTATGCCATTACCACTAGCATCGCAATGAATCTCAAAAGGCTTGTCGAAGTTGGGTAAAGCAAGCACGGGAGCATGAGTAAGCAAATTCTTAAGCTCATTGAATGCGGTATCTTGGGATGGTCCCCAAACAAAGGGCGCATTCTTCTTGCTCAAAGCATGCAAAGGAGAAGCAATGGTGCTAAAATCCTTCACAAAGCGACGATAGAAACCCGCAAGGCCAAGAAAACTACGCACTTGATCCAAATTGGTTGGTTGTGGCCAAGTCTTGATAGCATTGATCTTGGACTCATCAACATGAACACCCGTAGAGGAAACAACAAAACCCAAGAAAACGAGCTTGTCAACGCCAAAAAGCCATTTCTCCATAGTAGCATAGAGGTGCTCTTTCCGAAGAGTTTGCAAAATGGTTCGAACATGGGTGACATGATCTTTAAGAGATTTGCTAAAAACAAGGATATCATCAAAGTATACCACAACAAATATACCAATGTAAGGGCGGAAAACATGATTCATAAGATGCATAAAAGTACCCGGTGCTTCTGAGAGACCCATAGGCATGACTAGCCACTCATACAAGCCAAACTTGGTTTTGAAAGCGGTTTTCCATTCATCACCCTCTTGTATGCGGATTTGATAGTAACCACTCTTGAGATCAATTTTAGAAAAGATAGTGGCACCACTAAGCTCATCAAGCATATCGTCGAGGCATGGAATGGGATACCTATACGAACGGTGATAGCATTGATAGGTCTACAATCGGAGCACATGCGAAAGCTACCGTCACATTTTGGCACAAGAATGACCAGGACGGCACAAGGGCTCAAACTTTCACACACATGTCCATGGTCTATGAGATGCTTTACTTGCCTTTGTATTTCTTTAGTTTCTTCGGGGTTGACGCGGTAGGGAGCTTTGTTCGAAAGCGGTGCTCCGGGGATGAGGTCGATGCGGTGCTCAATGCCTCGTAGTGGAGGTAGTCCCGAAGGTAGCTCACCGGGAAAAACATCATGAAATTCCTTCAAAAGAGAAGACAACACTAGAGGAAGAGTGTGAGAAGTGTTAGTTTGTGGTGCATTGTCCTTGCATACAACGACGTAGTGTAGGACACTAGATGGGTTCTCACACACTCCTCTTATCTCACTTTTGGTGGCAAATAGGACTAGGTTCTTCTTTTCGCTCATCGTGGAGGTGTTCGATTTGGGCTTGTGGCGCTCACTCTCTTTTTGGTGGCTCGCTCTCTCACTATGATCTCCACGATGGGTGGCTTGCTTATCGGCGATCACTTGACTTGGCGACATTGGACGGAGGACATACTCCTTGCCCTTCATCTTGAAGATGTAGTGGTTCGTTCGGCCGTTGTGGATGACTCCTCTATCGAATTGCCATGGGCGTCCAAGGAGAAGATGGTAAACGGTCATTGGAACGACATCGCACTCCAAGGTGTCTTCGTAGGCGCCAATTTTGAAGGGGACTTGTACTCGGTGCTCGACTTGGATGGTTCCGGAGTCGCTAAGCCATTGCAGTTTGTATGGATGTGGATGCTTCGTCTTGGACAATTGGAGCTTGAAGAAAAGTTCTTCACTTGCGAGATTATGACAACTCCCTCCATCGATGATGAATTTGACGGATCGTCCATTGATTCCCGCCTTGGTGTGGAATATGTGGCATCGTTGGTCTTCTTCTTGGTGATGTTGGAGAGTCAAGACCTTGGAGACAACAAGGGCGGGACTTGAATCTTCATCGCAAAAGAGTTGTTCCTCTTCATCGTTCACTTGCCGGTGCATGGCGACTTGCTCGATGGCTTCCATTTCTTGTTCACTCATTCAGTCGTAAGTGCCGTCGTCGTTGAGGATCATGGTCCTCTTGTTGGTGCACTCATAGGACTTGTGGCCTCGGCCTCCACATGTGAAGCATTTGAAGGAACTTGTCTTGACGGTCACATCGGTTGGGGTTGATGATGGTGAAGCTCTTGGCTTGAAGTTGCTTGTAGTAGGATGACTTGGAGTTGACGAAGCTTTCTTGGAACTCGACTTGTCGATGGTGCTAGTAGAAGGCTTAGTAGTCAGTGTTGGAGTCGTTGAAGCTTGGTTGTTGGAGAAGCCGTAGGAATTGGATGAGAACTTGGCATACTTGAAATCATCTTGCACTTGGCGTTCCGCTTTGGTAGCTTGGTGCACTAGCTCGATGAGATTTGAGTATGGTTGGAAGTCGGCGATCTTCTTGATGGGATGATTGAGTCCATTCAAGAAACGTGCCATAGTTTGCTCATCATCTTTCGTGAGGTTAGCTCTTATCATGGCAATCTCCATCTCCTTGTAGTACTCTTCAACGCTCTTGGTTCCTTGCTTGAGTAGTTGGAGTTTCTTAAAGAGGTCGCGGCTGTAGTAGGTAGGCACGAAGCGTGCTCTCATGACATCCTTCATTTGTGCCCAAGTGGTGATGGGTGGTTCACCTCTTGCCTCACGACGCTCGATGACTTGTTCCCACCAAATGAGGACATAGTCTTGGAACTCAAGGGATGCCATCGCGATCTTCTTCTCTTCTTCATAATCGCGCAAACGGAAGATCTTGTCAACTTTCAATGCCCATGAAAGGTACTCTTCGGGATCGTTGCTTCCATTGAACTTGGGCATGGTGAACTTGAGCTTGCCATAGCATTTCTCTTAATTGTGTTGGGGTCAGGGATGATGACGCTCGTGTTGTAGTTGATTGTTAAGCTCGTGTCGCTCTTGGTGAGGATGGTTGTCAACCTCATGTTGCTCTTGTTGTGGAGGATTTCCATTGTCTTCATGCTGTTGATGAACTTGATGCTCTTGGCGAGCTTGAAATCTCCGTTCTTGAATTTCTTCGCGAAATGCTTCTTCTTGTTCTTGAGCTTGTCGGCCTCGGTTGGCTACGGCTCTACTTGAATCTTGGAGGGCTTGTTGCGCCGCAAGTGCTTGAGCTTCACAGAGTTGTTCTTCTTGGCGTTGTGCCTCGGCGTCTTGTGCAACTTGGTGTAGACACGCTCGCTCTTCCTCTTCATGTTGGCGTTGTCGTTGCCGTTCTTGTGCTAGCGCAAAGGCCTCTTGAGTTTGACATCGTCGGCGCTCTTGAGAGTCAGTGTCGCATAGGGGATTGAGGCTTGCTTGACGATCGTTGCGCGCGGCTTGGCGAAGAGTGTTCGATGTCAGTGTACTTGAGCCGGAGAGTGTGAAGTCGGAGTGTCGGCTTGAGCGAGTCCTTGTTGATGAAGACGAAGTGGAAGAAGAGCGGTTGAGCAACAAAGCGCGAATTTCGTCCATCCTTGCGTCATTCTCTTGCTTGTGATCGTCGAGCTTGTGGTCGAAGTAGTCCCTTGTACGTTGCTCGGAGAGTCGCAAGTTGGTGGCGAGGTTGTCGATGCGTTCACTCATAGCTTGTTGCTCTAGATGCAAAGCACGTTGTGCACCAAAGAGGTGACTCTTGGTGACGAAGGAGTTCATGTCGTCATCTTGCTCCACGAAGAGTGGGTTGGTAGAAGTACTTGTCCTATCCATCATTCCAAGATAAATGTGAGTGGTAGAAAGAGAAGAACGAATACCAAATGTACCTTGACCGAAGTTGAAAGTGGATCGAGGATCACTCCAATGTAGGACAAGGAAATAGCACAATTGGTACTAGCTCTTGTCGGTTTCTCACACCTACACAAGTAAAAGCTTTTGGTGGAGCTTGGTTAGGATGGTGGCACAAAATTTGATGCAATTGTAAGTGAGCTTCAATAATGTTGGAAAAGATTCGCAAGATGCAATGTAACAAGTAGACCAAGCATATAAGGTACACGGAAACACACACGCAAAAAGATAAGTGTGGTCGTGCAACCAAGGGTGAACCAAAATGTGGAATCCACAAAAATGCTCTTGTTGCACAACACTAGAGAGACGCTAGCACGATTGCACAATAGACGGATACAAGAACTTGTGCACAACCTACTAAGCAAAAATGCAACGACTTCTATCCCAAGCATGCTTTATGCAAGGTGTTTCTATGATATGATCCAAGATGATCGAGTATGAAAATCTTAATGTTGTATGATGCTATGGTTCTTGCTTAAAATCTCTTTTCTTATCTTTCCTCTTTGCTTAAAAGCTTGTTTGGCTCTTTGACAATGGAGCTCTTTTCTTATGCGATGCTTGACGAACCAAGATAGCAATTGTGTATGCGATGACAACTTTGTGACACAAGATGATACCAATATATGCAACAATGATGTGTGTATGTTTTGGGAAGTATGATCACTAATGTGCACAAGTCTCATTGCCGGCAATACTCAATGGCTAGTCTCGATGGGTAAGCAACGCAAAGGAGTAAGGCTATGATGGGTATCAATGTAATGGCAAGAGTGATATGTCCAATACCAAGACGAGGTTACCGGTCTTGCTTCCGGTATGGTGTCAAAATGGTGGCACGAATACCAAGGTGTAGTCGAGGTGGTCGTTATTGATGACACGTCCGTGGTGAAGATGAGCGGCGGTGATGTCGATGTCGAACCGTACCTAGATAGCCGAAACACAAAAGGATACGGAACCGCAACTCAAATTCTCAAAGCTTGAAGGGGCAACACGTGTCGGAGTGCGAAACGGTCCAAAATGGTGGTGGTATGTGGAAGTGAGGATGGTGTATAGTGGTAGGAGTGTGTTTGCAGAAATGTGGGGCGGTGGTGTTCACTACACAGAAAAAATTCAGTTTCGTCAGGGTCGGTCGGACGTCCGGGCTGGGCCGGTCGTCCGGTCGTCGTCGGACGTCCGAGCTGGGTCGGACGTCCGGTGCCTAGGCGATTTTCGGGCACGGGATGAACAGCTAGGGTTCGAGGTGGAGATGGTGAAAATGGTCAAATCCGGACGATTTTGTGGATGGAAAGGGTGGGAAAGGGGGAAAAAGCCAGATCCACTCAAAACAAAGCAAATCGACGGATCCAAACCAACAAAATCTCAACACACTAACAAATCACAAAAAAAATTTGGGGCTATTTTTGTGGGGAACTTTCGAATTAGGATGAAAAACAACAAAACAAGGCTAGCAACACGACGGGGAGGCTCCAAAATCATGATCAACGTGGCTCATGATACCAAGATGATGTAGGGTAGGAACCCTAGGGGCCGATCTTTCACGAAAGGAGCGGAACCCGTGAAGAACACGAAGAACACGAGGAGGGAAACGAGGGAATCACAAGGGGAAAACACAAGAGGAACACTCAACTAACAAGAACAAGTCTCAAAAGTGCTAGATCCTCGGATACATGGAACGATACACGGTACACGATCAACTAGGGACGATACAATGGTAACGGTCTTCTCCATGAGGAGGTCTTGATGTTCTTCCCTAAAGAGGGGTCTTGAATCCAAAGGGATCTTCTCCAAAGAGGCCGCGGTCTCTCATGAGAAGTAGATCCGATGTGGATGAGCGTAGCTCTATGTCTCAAATTGAGCTAAACCAACGCTAACCCTAGCTAGAAGGAATAGGTGGAGTATTTATAGTCTTAGTGCAAAATACGGGGGCGAAGGGGTACATGGGCTGCGGTCCAACACGAATCAGCACACAGGCGTCGGACGTCCGGAGGTCACCGGTCGTCCGGAGGCTCGCGAGGATCTGTCGGACGTCCGTAATTTCGGCTCGGGTGTGCTTCGGTCAGACGTCCGGTTGGGGTCGGGCGTCCGGGCGTCGTTGGTTGTCCGAGGGGCTCCGGAAATCCGTAGATTTGGCTTGGGTGCGGGTGCGTCGGTCGTCCGGAGAAGGCTGGACGTCCGGAGCCTGGAGGTCGTCGGACGTCCAGTCCAGGTCGGTCGTCCGGAGCCTGTAGCTTCCTCTTCATCACTTCTTCTTCTCCGTCTTCATGTCCATCTTCCTCTTCTTCTTCTCCTTGCTCCTTAGCTTCTCCGTGGTACCTGAGCATGCACAAAGTATCTGTATGAGGTAGTAGCCATGTCTCATGTGTATCAAAGTGGAAATGTGAGACGAGAGATGTCACCTCGGTTTCAAGAGCTCTTGCACGTGCTCGTGTCATGGGTCCAAGAGGTGTCGTAGGAGATGTAGTTGGGTCCATGGGGATGGTCTTGGGATGCTCCGCATCAATAGGTGAAGGTGATGCTCTAGTCCCACTAGTGGACATTCTTAACATTGATTGCTTGCATGGTGTTGATCCACCTATTACCATGCTTCATGCTAGTGCGACATCCCCATGCGATGATTTACCCATTTATAATGAGTATGATGATTGCCATGTGGAGTCTATTAGTTGTGATGCCATGTTACATAGGATTTCTTGTGCTAATTCTCTCAGTCACATCATGTTTGCCAATCCGCTTGACTTGTCATATGCTATGCATGAGATCAATCATATGTCATATTTACAATCTCTTCATAGTGACTATGCATATTCTATTCAAATAAACCCAATTTTCACATATGGCATAGATGACAAGCCCATGGTTATTGGCATTTGTTTTTCTTGTGATGATATTGATATGCTCCCTTTGCATCATTTATTTCATATGCCATGCCATGACCACCTAGCTTCGGATATGCATTGTTTTGAATGTTGTCCATTTTCTCCATATGATGTTTCTGATATTGCTCATGAGGAGACCCCCATAGTTTCCTCATACATTTTAGGAGATTTTGATCACTCCCATCCATTGCATGATCACAACACTTGTGTGCACCATATGCTCCCCATGAATAAAAATGCTATTGTTGTGCCATATACTTGTATGCTAAATTTGCATCCCCATCATGGTATACACAATAACTATTCTTTCATGATGGATGGCATGTACTTATACCATGCATCAAATTTCTTTGAGCAACGCTTATCTTGTGCTCACTTTCACGTGCACATACACATCATGATGGATGATGTGTACATTTACCACACACACAATTTCAGTCATTTGTGTCTCTTTTGTGTAGGTACCCATGAATTCTTGTCAACCTCGCAATCCCATGAGTTGACAAAATGAGCTCTAGAGAGCAATGATGACTTGGGATCCCATGGATTGTCTTTCCCACCGCTCTCTTCACGCAAAGACTTCGCGCATTTTTTCTACATGGCCCACACTTGGCTATGGGTTATTGTCCATTATATATCATTTGGCCATCTTGCCATGTTCACTTTGCATGATATGATTATTCTTATGCCTTTGCCATGCATTTGTGACCCATGCTTTGCATTGCACATGATGATTGATTCTACTACTTGTATGTGTATTTGCAAGCTTGATGGAGATATTGCTTGCCATTGCCATGTTTGCTATGATCTTGAGGTAGATGCTTATTCACTTGTCCAACATATTTGCATCACTACCTCACATTTACATGCTTGTCCCCATGATATCTTTGCTTGTGCTCAATTTATGTGCTTATATGCCATGTCACAATCCTTTGTCAAACCATATGCTTTGCATGATGACGACACTTGTTTGGTGAATCATCTCTTGAATGCTTGGTTTTGCACTAACGCTAACCACATTTGTTTTTCCAAGTGTTTGTTGTCTTTGCTCCTTTTGAAGTAATCCCAAGATGGTGCAACATTGGAGAGTGCCCATTTCAAGCTTCAAGATGACGAGAACTTGGTGATCAACCACTCTTACACGGCGACGCCATCTCTTTCCCATGGTGATTTGGTTTTCGATCCAAGGTCGGATCTTTCCCAAGGGAGGGGAGATGATGCGGAGCATCCCACGGACATCACCATGTCAAGAGTCCGTTTGGCAAGTGACACGTTCGACATCCACTCGACATACACAAAGGTGAATCATCTCCTTTACGCGTGTTCACTTGACCCCTTCAAGGATGGTATACTACTTGACACTTCTCCCGTGTGCATGCATATGTATTGTCGGAACGCTACGGACGACGTGGATGAGTGCAAGCGCCAAGGAACACCTACACCATCCGCGAGGGAAGCGTGGAAGCGAATACGGAAGAAGATGGAGCTGCTACAAGCTACAGCCACCGGACGTCCGGACGCCACTGGACATCTGGTACCTGGTGTAGCCCAGACGGCCAGAAGAACTCCAGGCGACGAGTGCTATAGCGGCCGGACGTCCGACGAATACCAGACATCCGACGAGTCCCAGCGCCCGGACGACCGGCGCCGACCGGACGACCGGACGATCGGTGCCACTACACTCGAGAAGAATCAGTGGACATCTGACGCGCACCGGACGTCCGGACCGTCCTGGGCCACCAGATGTCCGACCCCCATCGGTCGTCCGGTACCTGCCTGTGCGCAGCCGCGGGCCTTTGTCCTTGTATCCCTCTCCCACTTACCCCTTCGTGGCTAAGACTATAAATAGACCACCTCCACCTCCTTTCTAGGGTTAGCAAAGTAGTAGCTCATTAGAGATAGAGCTTTGCTCGTCCATTACGGATCTACTCCACGAGAGAGACCGCGGCCCCTCTTCGGAGAAGATCCATCTTGGATTCAAGACCCCTCACGGGAAGATCCCCCGTGGATTCAAGACCTCCTTACGGAGAAGAACCGGTTACCCTATGTATCGTCCTTTGTTGGATTTGGATCGTGTATCTCTTTGTATTTCGAGGATCTAGCATATGTGTGACCGTATCTTGTTGGTTCGAGTGATTCTCTCGCATTTTCCCTCGTGTTTTCCCTCGTGTTCCTCGTTGGGATCCGCTCCTTTCGTGAAAGATCGGCTATCTAGGGTTCCACCCTACATCACAAGATCTTTCACTTGCACAACTATGAGGAAATGAAGAAGATCGCCTGGCATCCCTTGAATTCCAAGATTATGTCCTCATATGGTGGGAACAAGTCATTGAGCATCGAGAATTAAGAGGTGAACCACCAATAACAACTTGGGATCAAATGAAGGATGTCATGCGAGCGTGCTTTGTGCCAACATACTATAACCGCAACCTCTTCAAGTGACTACAACTCCTCAAGAAAGGAACAAAGACTGTTGAAGAGTACTACAAGGAAATGGAGATCGCCATGATACGAGCTAATGCCACAGAAGATGATGAGCAAACTACGGCACGCTTCTTGAATGGACTCAAGCACCCTATAAAGAAGATCACCGACTTCCAACCTTATTCAAACCTCATTGAGCTAGTGCTTCAAGCTACTAAAGCGGAGCAACAAGTGCAAGATGACTACAAATATGCCAACTACTCTTCCAATACATATGGCGCATACAATCAAGCTTCAATGACTACAACACCTTCTACCTCAACCAAACCTTCTACAAGCAACGACGACAAGTCAAGTTATAAGAAAACTTCGACAACCTCAAGTCGTCCTTCTACTACAAGCAACTTCAAGCCGAGAGGTTCATCATCTACAACTCCACCAGATGAGATCCTCAAGACAAGTTCCATCAAATGCTTCACATGCGGTGGCCGAGGCCACAAGTCCTTTGAGTGTACCAACAAGCGTACCATGATTCTCAACGATGACGATACATACGACTCCATAAATGAAGGCGAAATGGAAGCCCTTGAGAATGTGGCTATGCACCGGCAAGTGAATGAAGATGAAGATGACCAAGTCTTTTGTGACAAAGATTCGAGCCTCGCTCTAGTTGTCTCCAAGGTCTTGACTCTTAAACATCAACAAGATGAAGACCAAAGATGTCATATCTTCCACACCAAGGTGGGCATCAATGGAAGGTCCTTGAAGGTCATCATCAATGGAGGAAGTTTCCATAAATTGGCAAGTGAATAACTATGCTCCAAGCTCCAATTGGTCAAGACGAATCACCCTCATCCCTACAAGGTCCAATGGCTTAGCGACCCCGACACAATTGAAGTGGAATACATGGTCCAAGTCTCCTTCAAAGTTGGAGCATACGAAGACACTTTGGAGTGTGATGTTGTTCCTATGTCTGTTTGCCACCTCCTACTTGGACGACCATGGCAATTTGACTGCGGCGTCATCCACAACGGGCGAACCAACCACTATAGCCTCAAAATGAAAGGGAAGGAGTACGTGCTATGACCTATGTCTCCAAGCCAAGTGATCGCCGACAAGCAAGCAACACACAATCATGGAGAAAATAGAGAGAGAGTGAACCACCACAAAGAGAGTAAGCACCACAAGCCCAAATTGAGTACCTCCACAATGAGTGACGAGAAAAACCTAGTGCTATTCGCTAGCAAAAGTGAGATGAGAGAAGTGTGTGAGAACCCATCAAGTGTTATGCACTATGTCCTTTTGTGCAAGGACGAGGCGACAAAAACTAACACCTTGCACAATCTACCTTTAGTGTTATCTTCTCTACTGCAGGAATTCCAAGATGTATTCCCCGACGAGCTACCTCTGGGTCTACCTCCACTACGAGGCATCGAACACCAAATCGACCTCATCCCCGGAGCACCTCTTCCTAACAAGGCTCCCTACCGCGTCAACCCCGAGGAAACCAAGGAGATCCAACAGCAAGTACAACAACTTATCAACAATGGCCATGTACGAGAAAGTTTGAGACAATGTGCCGTCCCGTAATCCTTGTTCCCAAGAAAGATGGTACATATCGCATGTGTTCGATTGTCGTCCTATCAATGCTATCACGGTTAGATATCGCTACCCCATTCCACGCTTAGACGACATGCTAGATGAGCTTATCGGAGCCACAATTTTCTCTAAAATTGATCTTAAAAGTGGCTACTGTCAAATACGCATCCAAGAAGGTGATGAATGGAAAACCGCTTTCAAAACCAAGTTTGGCTTGTATGAATGGTTGGTCATGCCAATGGGTTTATCTGAAGCACCCGACACCTTTATGCGTGTGATGCATTTTGTTCTTCGCCCTTACATTGGTGTATTTGTTGTGGTCTATTTCGACGATATTCTTGTGTTTGGCGAATCCCTCAAAGATCATGTCACCCATCTTAGAATCATTTTGCAAACTCTTAGAAAAGAGCGCCTCTATGTTAATATGGACAAATGCCTTTTTGATGTTGATAAGCTCGTTTTCTTGGGTTTCATTGTGTATTCTAAGGGTGTTCATGTAGATGAATCTAATATCAATGCTATTAAAACTTGGCCTCAACCAACCAACTTGCAACAAGTGCGAAGTTTCCTTGGCTTAGCCGGCTTCTATCGTAGATTCGTTAAGGACTTTAGTAAGAAAAATTGCACCATTTATTTGGAGACCATCCCAAGATACTGCATTTAATGAGCTTAAGAATTTGCTTACACATGCTCCTTTGCTTGCATTACCCAACTTCGATAAGACATTTGAAATACATTGCAATGCTAGCGGTTATGGCATAGGAGGTGTGTTAATGAAAGAGAAGCGCCCCATAACTTACTTTAGTGAAAAACTTTCTGGAGCGCAACTTAACTATCCCATCTATAACAAAGAGCTGTATGCTTTAGTTCGAGTCTTGCATGTTTGGGAGCATTATCTCTGCCCTCATGAGTTCATTCTCCACACCGATCATGAAACACTTAAATATCTTAAGGGTCAAACTAAGTTCAACAAGTGTCATGCTAAGTGGAGTGAATTCATTGAGTCTTTTACTTATGACATCAAGTACATCAAAGGTAAGGAAAATGTTGTGGCGAATGTTCTTTCCCGTAGATGCATGCTTATTACCAAACTTGAATTGAATGTCATTGGCTTTGAGCACATAAAAGACTTGTATGCGCATGATCCTACTTTTGCTATTCCATATGCCAAATGTTTGACGCATACATCTTGGGAACGCTATTACATCAAAGATGATTATCTTATGAGAGCGAACAAACTATGTATCCCCGAGTCTTCTCTTAGTTTGTTATGTTTGCAAGAATCTCATGGAGGAGGACTTATGGGACACTTCGGATGTGACAAGACATTTGCCACACTCTCCAAGAACTACTTTTGGCCCAAGATGTTCCACGACGTCTCATGTTTCACCAACCTATGCTCTACATGCCGCAAAGCTAAGTCAAAAGCTCAATCCCATGGCCTCTATATGCCACTTCCTATTCCGTATCACCCATGGGAAGATATTAGTATGGACTTTGTGCTTGGTTTGCCTAGAACTAGAAATGGCAAACATTCCATGTTTGTTATTGTGGACCGACTGTCTAAAATGGCTCATTTCATTTCATGCAACAAGATAGACGATGCTTCACATGTTGCAAATCTTTTTTGTAAGGAAATATTGCGCCTACATGGAGTGCCAAAGACGATTGTCTCGGACCACGATGTCAAGTTCCTAAGTTACTTTTGGAAGACTCTATGCGCCAAGCTCGGAATCAAGCTTTTGTTCTCTTAGGCATACCATCCTCAAACCGACGGCCAACCGGAGGTCACGAACCGGACGCTATCTACCCTCCTACGCGTGTTGATCAAGAAGAATCATGTATTATTTCTTTGTTCACACAGATTCAGTCTCACACACACCTGCCCTAGGTTCATAACGCTGACATGCGAGACAATTGCAGACCAACTGGTTGGTACTGATTTAATAGACCACGAATTGTTCTCGTTGTTAATTCGCCGCGTTCGTCAGATTGATCAAGAATTCCTTTATCCAAACAATTCTGGACCATGCCGACATTTCTTTTGCTGTAAGTGATTTCAAAGTCATATATCTCCTATGATTTTGTTTATCTAGCTATCAACTAATTTCTAAGTGCATTAGTAACAACTGTACTAATGATTCTTCTTTCGACAAAATGCAGACTAGTGTGTTAGCTAGTGAGAAGGCATGGCTCTTGAAATCAGTCCAAGACCAGTTTTTTGGAAACTTGTTCCTTACAACATATCTCAATGCAGACCGGTAATGAAATTTTTAAATATCCCCTTTCAATGAACACCCAAAACACTTCATTTTCTAATATTTAGTAATGTGAACTTTTGCAGTGGCACATCCCAGCTATACTGGAATCAGGATGGGTCGTTTTCACATGGGATATGGTATCAAAAACAATTTTCATCCTCGATCCTACATCTGGATTGACTAGCCAATTGAAGAAGAAGCTTGAAGTTGTTGCTGACAAACTACATGTTGCCCTATTTGCCTGCATACTGATTTTTTTAAATGGCATGTTGATTGTGCAAATTGGAAGAAGAAATTCGCTTTTCTGACAACTTCTATATTTCCAAAGTAAGTTTTCCAGTCCATCGTCCATCTTTACACTAACTTAGCAAGTTCTCGATATCCTCTAATCCTGTTATCCTAATGTCATCTAGGAATGAATCCAGCGCCTGCGCTATTCACACTGCCAGACATTTTAACGGGACATCTCTCGAAGAGATTATGACTCATGTATGGTCATCAATCACTACTTCTAGTTTTTCATCGTTTACACTCAAAAACCTAACACCACCTTCTAAAATTAACTTTAATTTTCCAGGATTCAATAAATAGAGAGAGAGGATTCCTTCTTAAACAAATCCTCATCATCAAGGAGAAAATTTCAAACCTACCACAACCTCTTCAGGAAGCACTAGTCAGCAACTAAAGCAACTAAAAAATGTAGTCCACTTGAGATTTGTGTTCACGTTTAATTATAAGGAAGGATGTACTATGAAGTCCGTTTAATAAAATTTGTAATGCACTTTCCTCTTTTTTTATCTCATGCCATATCATATTCTGTCTGGATTATAATTTTATGGATGTACGGCACATACAAAATTATCTTCTTGATGCTTTCCCTATCGCTTATAGATACAATCAATCATCAACTAAATATATTGATAAACTTCTCCTTCCAAAATCCAAACTCAGCCTCAGACTGGATTTAAAAAACGTAAGTTAGTCCGCCAAGTAAACAACCAAATGTTTTGATGAAAATTGAATCTAATTTTGATTTCCACTCCAAATTGTATTTATTTATGAATGCACATTCTTCTTTGTATCTTGGTGAATAAAGATCAAGCAATTCTGTTTATGCTGAGTAGGTCTTTCAATTACAATTTTTTTTGCTGAACGAAAAGAATGATGTGAATTGATTTGACCCTATCATAAAACCATGCACCACTCCATCACTCCAAATGGAGATTTGCTGCTAGATAACATTATAGTACATTGCTAATAATACACTTGCCTTAATTTTTATCCAAAGGTTCTGCTAGTTAGGGAAGGTAGTTCTGATCATTTCATTACATTACATTACATTACATGGCTAATATAATAGCCTTAATTTCTCACAAAGGTTATTGTAGATAGGATACGAAAGCTAAATTCGGTTCGGTACATTACATTACATAGCTAATATTAATCCATATTGCTTGGCATTTCCCTTGCATGTAGATGACCCATGCTTTTAACAGAATCATCCTGATTGTACTGCTGAAAATTCTTCATCAGTCCTCCTCGCTGTTTGGATCGAGATAACCGAGATTACTTTCCATCCTCAGCACCAGGTACATCAGTTTCTTCCTTAGATGATCGACACTTTCCTGTTAAAAAAAGAACATAGGTCAAACATGCTAACACAAATACAAAGGGGGAAGCATCAAATACCAAAAGTTAACCATAACACCATACCGTGTCAATTGTCCCTTGTACATGCATCCCATCAAACGATAGAATGTAGTGAAAATCATAGACCGGTGTGTCCTCTCTGCAAATATAAAGAACCAAATTAACTAGCAAACAGAGTAAAACATGTTTTTTTCTAGTCGAGATACAAAGTTTTTGATTTCGTTTTAGTTCTTACGTGCGGCAAGGACTATTAACATAGTCATGGAATTTGAATTTCCATCTTGATCTATCCTGTTCCCAGCCTTCAAAGAAAGCTTCAACACATTTTAGAAGTCCATCCAGCAATATTTCACAGTTTGCCTGATGTAGCCTTTCGAGTATGCGTATGCCGGCGCACGTACGTTTGGGGTCAAATACATGCAGAATTTCAAGGTCCATATCAAATGCATACATGATGCAATACCCTTCATTTGTTTCATGGATCACCCAAATATGCAAATAGAATGCTCATCCAGTTAATTCTAAAAAAATACTATACCATTTTGTGCAACAACAAAATAGGAATGCAAATCATATATACCAGTTGGCAAGTGTCCAAGGCATAATCATGCAGACCACCAGCAAACATCTGTCTCATCTTTGGATTCTTGATGTAATGTCCACCACCCAGCACCATAGTCTGTGTATGAGCCTTTTAAGTCTTACTCATGGGATGCCAGGTTATAAACTTCTAAAAAATGCAAACTTACCACCCATTCCTTGGGAAGTATTTTGCGCCACCTTCTGCGCTCTTCTATTCCATACCATCCGCGTTCATTTTCATCCAGCGTCCTTCTAATACACTTGTAAGTCTTGTAAATAGGCCAAACTCTTGGAAACATTCAATGAGCTCCGATCCACTAATTTTGAGCAGTGTTGGTATAG
Source organism: Triticum aestivum (assembly GCF_018294505.1). NCBI lineage: Eukaryota > Viridiplantae > Streptophyta > Magnoliopsida > Poales > Poaceae > Triticum > Triticum aestivum. The sequence continues at coordinate 273,085,669 of NC_057809.1, read as the reverse complement.
TGTGAACAAACCATAGCCTGGATAACAAGATAAAAATCTCAGTAATAATCTTAGTTCTGACCAAAAAGAAATAATATCTATTTCACCACCACCCCTTACTTTTTTGTTGTGGTTGAGTCAGAGAACAACAATCTATCATATAATTCTTTTGCTGTCCTGCGACTAGGGAATTCTATCCTTTTGTTGTAGTGGAAAGGGTTTTCCGCTAGAGGCAAATCTGAGTGAACATGTCTCTCCCTCATCAAGTAGTTCGGTTCTAATCTAGCACGTCTACCTGTATATCAGTGTTACAGGTTGTAAGAAGCTAGTTTTTTGCACAATTAAGTATCTAAATGTAAGAATAAGAACCACTCACATCTTGTTGCTGTGTAAACTATAAGCTCCTTGCCACCAGACTTTGTTTCAATATCAGCATGTGGTCTCTTTGGAGAAGCATTAACACTAATATCACTGCAGCCGGCAATGTCAATTGCATTTTGAACGCCATCTAACAATAATAATAGAAAAACTTCAGTGCATACATCCTCATACTACATTTTCACGCCGTCAATTCAGAAGTTCATGATTACCTCTATTATCAAACAGTTGTGCATCATCTATTGCAGCCTCCTTACCACGATCATCCCTTGAATTTTCCTCTCTTGGTCTCTTTGTTAAAGTGCTCTGCCCGGCGCTTGTTGTAGCCTCCTTCCCAGCATTATCTCCTGAATCATCCTTTCTATCACTCTTCTTAGAAGCAAGAACATCGCTCACACCCAACAAGGAAAGCCAACACACATTAGTTTATATTTATCATATTTTCTTCCTTAAACATGTTAGGTTAGCCCCATCATTTTACCTCCATAACTTGAAAAAGCACTCCCATTGGTTTGCTGTACAGTTCCTGTGCCTTTGATATTTTGCTCTTCTACTAGTTCTGGCCTTGCTACAGGTAGGTTCACAGGGGCTAACCTAATAGGCACATGGTTTAACACAAGTGTGCTCTGAGGTTCTCTAATATTATGGCGCACCCTGTTCCATGGTGTTCCACTAAATGATGACCTACCTCCAAACAGTCCTGTTCACAAGTGCAAGAAAGATAAATGACTTAATTTGTCTCTAATCGAGCATAAGCATAATTATTTTTCAAGTTTGATTTACCATCAAGCACTCTTGGTAGCAATGGTGCGGTGCTAGTACTAGGACCTCCAGTACCACCTGGAATTACCGAAAAAGGGTTTCCCCCCGCTTTATATTATAAAGCAATCACCACCACAATACATCCGAGCAAACAACAAAAGAAAGGAAAAGGAAAAACGGCAAAGATACACAATGCTACAGAACGACTAACGGGATTCAAATGCACCAAGCAAAGGCTTGAGCATCGAAGCCCTCAGCAAGCTCCACATCCTGCCATTGATAAGGTGAAGCCAAGGAGACTAGTCACCGTCGGAGGACGACCACACTGTCACCTTCCGTGCACCATCACTGCAGAACCGCCATCCGCCTCCGCCTCCAAAGAAGGCCCCCTGCCCTCTCGTCCTGGGCCGTAGGACGCCACGCCGTCGGTAGGCAGAGCTGCTCACCCCTGAGCACGCATAGCCGGTCCAGACGATGGTCGGGAAGGACGACAAGTACGGCGACCCCATCAAGCAGACCAATTCCTCCACCATCACATCATCTCCGACAAAGAGTATGGAGCCTGCTGCAAGCCATTGAACGAGGACACCACTGAAGATAATCGACGACCCACATGCTCAGAAGCTCACACCACCACCTCCACCGACCCAAGGCGGCGTCTTCAGGAAGAAGACGGCGCTGGAACGCCGCCGCCGCCCAAACCAGGAGATTTTGGGCTTTCACCTGGGTCACGGAGGTGGAGGGCGAGGGAGAGGATCACGATGTCGCCTTCAGGAAGGGTAGCAATGCCCGGAGCATTGCCGACATCGTGGCCGCCGACGCCGGCCAGGAGCTTCCCCCAGTCCAGAACCCACGCCCCCATCGTCCCACCCAACAGCAGGCAAGAAGGACGAGGTGCACCTAGGAGCAGAGGAGGACGCCGTCTTCAGCTCGAAGCACGGGGCCAGCGGGGAAACCCCAGCCTCGAGCCCCACGTTCGCCGCCACCTTGCTGCCCGAGCAGCCAAAGAAGGCGCCCCGCAGCATCCGCGCCAACCACCCACCGCCGGAAGGGAGGCGCGCTCACCGAAAGAGGCCGCCGCCTCAGATCCGCGCCTGCCACGCGTGGCCCGCGCGCCCGCCCCCACACGACCGCGGAGAGGGGAGGAGCCCCCAGGCGGCACGCGAGCCACCGCACCCACCAGATCCACCACCACTCCGCCCCACGGCCGCCGCGCGCCACGCCGACCGGGCCTCCGCCGGATCTCGCCGCCCCCGCGCCGCCAGACCGAGCAAAGGGGAGAGACAGGCCCCGCCGCCGCCAGAGCCACGCGGGCCTAGCCCGGCGCCGCCAGCCGGCGGCGGCGGGGGGAAGGGCAGGAGAAGAGAGGGCTGGTTCCGGCGGCTAAGGTTGAGCCCCCGGGTCGCCGCGAGGGGCGACACGGGAGAGAGAGGGGTTAGCCTCGCATTAATGTCTTTTGAAACTCTGTCTCACCACCTGGAATTCACAAAATTCATTTAATAAAGAATAGATTAATTCCATACAAACAATTTAGATGCATTGACTGAAATGCTTTTTTTTTAGAAAAGGAGGATGACCCCCGGCCTCTGCATCTGGGAGATGCATACGGCCACTTTATTGATTATTCCCGAGGACCTTACAAAGTATTACAACAATATGCCTGAATCCGCCATCTTGGCAACATATGCCACTACTCCTATCCATATGATGAAGGGGTGCTACCTGGGCCACATACCCGGTCTACTCACCTAAGCCTATCATCAAAAGCCAGAAGCCCCAGCCGAGCCACATACCGGGTCTGGGGCATAAACTGGTCTGACGCACTCACATGTGTCGCCGCCACCATCATTCACAGGTCCGTCTTCAGAGCAGATATTGAGGCTTCTACCTTGTCAGGCCACTCCGTCATCGACGCCACCTTGACGCCAGACAACTACCTCCACCTGCGCGAGTCCATCCCCGCGCATCCGGCGCCGAGTCTCCACTGCACCACGCCGCCGAGATTCGCCGTCATCAATGAGAAGGATGAAGTACCGCTCCACCAATAAGGCACCCGATGGTCCCTCGATCCCGTGTACGCCTCCAAGAATGACGCCCCCAAGGAGGAAACGACACCAACGCGTCGCCGTCATCCGATCAACTGATCTAGGGTTTCCCCCGGAGGTAGCGGATAGAGGTCTAGAGCTTCTCCACGGCGATGCCTTCAAGAAGGTAATGACACCACAGGGTGCCACCAACGCCGGTCTTGGCAACAAGCCGAGCACAAGGTTTTCACCCGGATCCGCCGAATAACCTCCATCACGTATTGTGCGCACGGGTCTCCGCCGATCTGAGCCGCCACACATCGAGCAAGCCGCACCGGGCAGATCGGATCTGTCCGGAGGGCAAACTACGCATGGCGCCGACCCAACCACCAGGCCCTCCATGCCGCCACCGCCGATCCGAGGACAGATGGTCCGTCGCTGCAGATCCGGCCGCCACCGCCGAACGCAGCCAAGGCCGCTGCCCGACGCAGGGCCGGCCGCCGCAACCGCCACCACCACCGCCCTAGGACGAGGCCGCCGCCGCGCTGCCGCCGGTCAAGGCAGGCCCGCCACGCCACGGAGGCCAGATCAGCCGTGCCACCTCACGCCGCGGAGCTCCGCACCGTCCCCATGGCGCGGGAGAGAGGAAAGGCCCCCGCCACCGCCGTCAGCCCCCGGGCAAAGGCCGGCGGCGTCCTTCGGCGGCGGCGGAGGGAGGGATGGAAGGACGGAGAGCCCCCGGCGGCTAGGGTTGGGATCCCGCCCGAGTCGCCCGAGCTTGACTGAAATGCTAACCTGAAAGAAGCATGTTTATCATGTTTAGGTGCTTCTCTAGCCTTGGCATGTGCTTTCCAACATCATGCTCAAGAAGGTGGTTGTGCAAGTACAGCAATGTCAGCAGCTTAGTTGTCTTCTGAATCTCTCCATGGTTTGCAACCATAAAGTTTACTGACCCATCGAACATTTCGGTCCTTAGCTTCACTTATTCTAGTAACTTGTCATAAGCTAGCTTGCAATTCAGCTCCATACTTGCAATTGCGTTCCGAAGCCAAACTTCTGCCTGTCAAATTCATTCATACATCCTCTTAGTGATTTATTAACATATGCATTAATCATCAGTAATGTTTGAAGACATGCGAACTTACTTGATCAACTATCTTCTTAATTTCATCTGACTTTCCATTCCAGAGAGCCTGGTTTTTGGCATGTCACCAATGTTTGGGCCTGTGCATGGCTTAAATCTTTCAGCCATAGTGGGCGCTGTCAGTCTAGATGATACATTGTTTGTTGGAAGTGATAGCATGACTTCATCCGCATCTGATAGACGGACAGTAGCTGGGTGCTCATTTAAAACTGTTCGAAGCTGTGATCTGCTTGCCGTTCGCTTCTGCCTCTTAAGATTGGCTAGATGCCCTTTCACACCAGGCTGCACAAAAATAAAAACAATTAGTCCACTTCCCATCATACAGATTTGGTATGAATCCTTCTTTTTCTGTCACATACTTACCCTCAACATGCCAAAAACTCTTTCTAATGTACGGTTCATGGTGTCCTTCTCAACAAGGGCAAAAAGCTTTGGTGCATTGTACTCACATATCCTAGGCCAAACCGTAGGATCTACGTTTTGATCGCCTGCATTGACTGAATCAAAATACAAGACTTGTCACCCAAAAACAGGGTCAATGACCTATATGACTGAAATCCAAAACAAACAGAGAAGCAAGGAACTTAACATTTAAACAACTATACCTGAAGATAGTAGTGGCAACCAAAGATGGTGATTCCTGGCCTCGCGTTAGCATTGACATACTGCTGAACTCTAGCTGCTCCATCAAGAATAGTTTGTCCAGTTTAATTTGTCAAGGTTTTCAGGAGCATAAGCCAGCAAATATGCATACTTTGGCACATATCCTCTCTTGTCTCTGGGACTATAGAACACTGACAGTACTAACATAGCAAAGGCAAGTTTGAACCTGATTGACTTTGGTTTGGTGAACTCATCTGGATGCTGTTCACACAAAACTTTCAAAAGGTCTGGTGTTTTAACCTCTTGGTGGTTAAGATCTAGTTAAAGCATTTTCCTAACCATGAAAATTTCTTTGGTGGTAGGCCCCTCTCTTAATCTTTGGATCTCAACCTCACCACCTTCTCTTGTCCCTAAAATGCCAGACATTGACCTCTCATTGATCTGAGCAAAATGGTTTTTCCCTAGTACCAACCTTTTCCTCCTTGTGTCTACTGATCGCAACAAGAAGAGAGAATGGTTTCAACTGAAATGAGTAAAATGATCTACATGCAGCAAACCACCTAGCCCCATTTCTCTTATCAATCTTTTAGGACTTTCACCCCATTTTGCTACTGCTATAGCAATGTCTTTAGGCGCAAAAGAGCTATTAAGAACGCTGTGACCAGTTTTAGGGATTATCCCAACATTAGGATGCAGAACAAAATCAGGAATATCTGGTTCAATGGGTGCAGGTGGTGGTAGTACTAGCTCAACATCAACATCACAAGTAGCAGCCACAACAGTAGAAACGTCCATAGGCTCGGGAATAACAACAGAGGCAGCTGCACAGCCGACCCCCATGAAATCTATTGTCCGTGTCTGAAATAAAGAAGCAAAGAACTGAATCAAACGAAAATGGTAGAAAAGAAGCATAGTTTGTAAATGGTTTTGATCAGAGCAGAGCTAATGCACAGCCAATCTAAAAGAGTCATAAACCTCTGGATAAAACAACTGAATCGCAAGAACAAAGGATGCGCGTTCTAACCTCTGGTGTATCTTCCTCCATCTTAGCCTCCTCGAGACCGGACCAGGCTTTTTCCCCCAAGGTTACTCTTTCAGTCGCTAGAAAGAGAAGGAGGAGGAAGAAGAAGGGACCGAAGCTTTTCCCCTCTGCTTTGCTGCCCTCGCGTCTCTTTCGTGGTGAAGTGCTATTTAGAGCGAGCTCATCCAGTAGCAACGGAGACCAAACGAGCCTGCTATTAACTCGTATGAATCATGGCGTGCCAGTGCAACAGGGCTGCAAATCTCTTTTTTCCAACCAGCTAGATGCATGTAGGTGTGTACCATTGGCCAGGAAAATGTGTATGAGGACGCATGCACAGCTCTCTTGCGTGCAGTATTGTACCTTTTATCTGTAGTTTAACTCACACTTTGCAGCTGTAGGATAGAGAAGAGCTGACAATTTAACCAAGCTCTAAATTTTGTGTCAGCAGGTACGTGAATGCTACTGCGTGATATCGTCTGCGGCAGCTCTCGGAGCACCAAACGCACCCAGAAACGGATCAAACGCCCCTGGACGTACATTAAAGTCTACCAGCCTACGAATAGGGCCTCGTATGAAGCAATTTCAGTAGTGATCGAGATTTTGCAATACAGCCTACTGAATCTTGCTGCGTGTGCTACAGGATATTCAGTACATCTCCATTTTGACCATGCCTACACTTCCCAACTGCCTTGGTAACAATTTTGAAAAGTTTGACATCTACCACGCTTGTAAGACCAACGTTACAGACATGGAGAAACAACAACCTTTATTACATAATACATGCATAGGAAACCATTCCCATGTACGTTTTAGTGTGGTTTAGCGTGCGGCTAATTTAACTTGTGCCTCTTGGGTTTGTGGCTGTCAACCTCATCTTCATCATCTTCTTCATATTGCTCTTCTTTACCTTCCTTAGAGCAGCAACTAGACTGATTTGTGTCAGACTCTTCCTTGCAATGCACGTTTACCACATTGCAGATTTGCTTGGCTGCAGAAACATTTACTGATGGATCATGTTCTCCCCATCATTTATCCACTGGATCTTCACAGCCATAGGTAGCTTGTTTAATTAAACCAAAAAATTCGGCAGGCTGTAGAGAACAAAAACAATGATCGGTTAGCATGCCTGCGGTGCACGATTTTAAATCATGACTGATTTTTATTATGAAGCGATTAGAACAATCTAACCATTAAATCTTTAGATGCAATGTCGTTCTTTAGCACTGTTTCTTCATTTTTGCAAATCTTTGACTCAGCACAGTCCTGCACCATGAAAGCTGATATCAGGAGAGTAAACATTTTTCAAACAAAATAAATGCACCCAAATTTAATGAAATGCTAACCGAAAATGCCTCAACATCGCCATCCAAACAGCTCCCCCCCCCATCAAAATCAGCCCAATGCATGTGTACTGAAACTGAAGAAGATTACGCCATGCATTCTAAGCGAAAACATTGCTAAAACAAAAGATAACCATGGTACAAGTCATACCATGTCATTGCCAAGTCCGCCTAGCAACAATCCACCCTTTCCACGTTCCATTTCGCCAACTCCTTGTTTGGAACGGCCCCTGCCTTGCCAATGGGTCCTTGCTTCCTTGGCCACCCCTCCGATCCATGGCCATGTGGTTATATAGAGGATGGAATGGTGGGTGGCTCACCAAAACCAGTTCAAATTTGAAAATAATAATAACTACACCGGAGATTAATTTTGTATGGACAGAATAAATGCATAACAACATTTACTTCCCACTGCATAAAAGCATACAGAGTTCATTTTTTCAAAATGTTAGGACAACATTCTGGCATGTAACATTTTCCTAGGTGCAATGTTTGTCAGATATCTTGAGAAATAACTAAATAATGTTGATTTATCTTAAGAGATTAGCTTCCCAAACATTACTTCTTCAAATTATAAGTATTATTAATCAACAGAAGGAGACATTATGATTACAATTTGCTTGAGAACAATGAACACAACACACATTATTTAAATTCGAATACAATTTATTAAAACTATCACCCAACATTAAAAATCTTACACATGAATACATTTAAAAAAATACTATTAAGCTAACTTAAATCAACCTCTTCAACACCCACAGGTGACAGACCTGGGAATGTACTAATCCCTTCCATGAAACTTACCATTTTCTTGGAGCAGCTATTCTTCCTATGCCCAACAACTTTTGCAATTGCTACAAAGTGGTTCTTTGCGTGGTTTAACTGGCAGATCCCCCCTCTCTGGACATGTAGTATTCTTGTGTCCTTTTCCACGACAAACACTACAGAAACGTGTTCGCTCCTGTGATTCTTAATACGGCGCTTTGTCACGTGCTGTGGTTGGGTATCCTCTTTTCAGCCTCCTTTCTGGAGCTGACAAAACTTCTCTTGATGGCACTTCAGCATTGCAATTAGCAATTGGCTCGATTGGGTTAACATGAGAAGAGCTGGAAACAGAGTCTTTGGACGCACTTGGGTGCTTGGTCTTCAGTGTTTTGCAAGACGCTCTGGAACCCACCGAGTTCGTCATGCTTGATGCCTTGGACTTCTCTACAACACTTAGCCCGTCTTTGTTCATGCTTAACGCCATAGCTTTCTGCTTTAAATCACAAAGTCCACTCATGACATACTCAAAAGCCTCAGGATTGCTATCACCAAGATGAACAATCTCCAATGCAGTTATGTACATTGCAGAATGCATGAATGTCATTGCATCGGTGGCCCCATGTCTCTTTGGTAATGCTTGATATGATCTGGCAAAACATCTCGGGCATCTACTGTCCATCTCTTCATTATGTCTGCTTGTGGGATTTTCTTCACATCAAGTGTTATCATAACCTACATAAAAAATTACACATTCAGAAAGGAAAGAATTTACCAAAAAAATTGTTTGTTTTGGTATTTACAAGAAGTTTTGAAATGAACCTTAAGTATATGGGAGCAAATCATCCCCATGTGCTCGTATCTTCCGCACTCGCAAGTGTATTTTGATTGGTTTGCCGCTATAATGACCTCATATTTAGTTTTTGAAGGAAATATGCCCTGGAGGCAATAATAAAGTTATTATTTATTTCCTTATATCATGATAAATGTTTATTATTCATGCTAGAATTGTATTAACCGGAAACATAATACATGTGTGAATACATAGACAATCAGAGTGTCACTAGTATGCCTCTACTTGACTAGCTCGTTAATCAAAGATGGTTATGTTTCCTAACCATAGACATGAGTTGTCATTTGATTAACGGGATCACATCATTAGGAGAATGATGTGATTGACTTGACCCATTTCGTTAGCTTAGCACTTGATCGTTTAGTTTGTTGCTATTGCTTTCTTCATGACTTATACATGTTCCTATGACTTTGAGATTATGCAACTCCCGTTTACCGGAGGAACACTTTGTGTGCCACCAAACTCACAACGTAACTGGGTGATTATAAAGGTGCTCTACAGGTGTCTCCGAAGTTACATGTTGGGTTGGCGTATTTCGAGATTAGGATTTGTCACTTCGATTGTCGGAGAGGTATCTCTGGTCCCTCTCGGTAATGCACACCACTTAAGCCTTGCAAGCATTGCAACTAATGAGTTAGTTGCGGGATGATGTATTACGGAACGAGTAAAGAGACTTGCCGGTAACGAGATTGAACTAGGTATTGAGATACCGACGATCGAATCTCGGGCAAGTAACATACCGATCACAAAGGGAACAACGTATGTTGTTATGCGGCCTGACCGATAAAGATCTTCATAGAATATGTAGGAGCCAATACGAGCATCCAGGTTCCGCTATTGGTTATTGGTCGGAGACGTGTCTCGGTCATGTCTACATAGTTCTCAAACCCGTAGGGTCCACACGCTTAAAGTTTTGGTGACGATTATATTATGAGTTTATGTGATTTGATGTACCGAAGGTAGTTCGGAGTCCCGGATGAGATCGGGGACATGACAAGGAGTCTCGAAATGGTCGAGATGTAAAGATCAATATATTGGACGACTATATTCGGACATCGGAAAGGTTCCGAGTGATTCAGGTATTTTTGGAGTACCGAGGAGTTACGGGAATTCACCGGGAGAAGTATTGGGCCTTATTGGGCCATACGGGAATAGAGAAGAGAGGCCAAAAGGAAGGAGGCGCCCCCCCCCCCTCTGGCCCGAATTGGACAAGGGGTGCAGCCCCTTTTTCCTTCTCCATCTCCCCCTCTTTCCTTCTCTCCTACTCCGGAAAGGAAAGGGGAATCCTACTAGGACTTGGGAGTCCTAGTAGGACTCCACACACTTGGCGCGCCCCCTCTAGGGACGGCCTCTCCCTCCCTCCTTTATATACGGGGGCAGGGGTCACCTCTAGACACAACAATTGATCTCTTGGATCTCTTAGCCGTGTGCGGTGCCCCCCTCCACCATAGTCCATCTCGATAATATCGTAGCAGTGCTTAGGCGAAGCCCTGTGTTGATAGAACATCATCATCGTCACCACGCCGTCGTGCTAACGGAACTCTCCCTCAAAGCTCGGCTGGATCGGAGTTCGAGGTATGTCATCGAGTTGAACATGTGCTGAACTCGGAGGTGCCGTACGTTCGGTACTTGGTCTGTCGGATCGTGAAGACGTATGACTACATCAACCGCGTTGTGCAAACGCTTCCGCTTTCGGTCTACGAGGGTACGTGGACAACACTCTCTCCTCTCGTTGCTATGCATCACCATGATCTTGCGTGTGCGTAGGAATTTTTTTGAAATTACTACGTTCCCCAACAGTTGCATCCGAGCCTGGTTTTATGCGTAGATGTTATATGCATGAATAGAACACAAGTGAATTGTGGGCGATACAAGTCATACTGCTTACCAGCATGTCATACTTTGGTTCGGCAGTATTGTTGGATGAAGCGGCCCAGACCGACATTACGCGTACGCTTACACGAGACTGGTTCTACCGACGTGCTTTGCACACAGGTGGCTGGCGGGTGTCAGATTCTCCAACTTTAGTTGAACCGAGTGTGGCTACGCCCGGTCCTTGAGAAGGTTAAAACAACACTAACTTGACGAACTATCGTTGTGGTTTTGATGCGTAGGTAAGAACGGTTCTTGCTCAGCCTGTAGCAACCACGCAAAACTTGCAACAACAAAGTAGAGGACGTCTAACTTGTTTTTGTAGGGCATGTTGTGATGTGATATGGTCAAGACATGATGCTATATTTTATTGTATGAGATGATCATGATAAGGTTGTCGCCTTATTGTATGCAATGCAATCGCCCTGTAATACTTTACTTTATCACTAAGCGGTAGCAATAGTCGTAGAAGCAATAGTTGGCGAGACGACAACGATGCTACGATGGAGATCAAGGTGTCGCGCCGGTGACGATGGTGATCATGACGGTGCTTCGGAGATGGAGATCACAAGCACATGATGATGATGGCCATATCATATCACTTATATTGATTACATGTGATGTTTATCTTTTATGCATCTTATTTTGCTTAGATCGACGGTAGCATTATAAGATGATCTCTCACTAAATTTCAAGGTATAAGTGTTCTCCCTGAGTATGCACCGTTGCGAAAGTTCTTCGTGCTGAGACACCACGTGATGATCGGCTGTGATAAGCTCTACGTTCAAATACAACGGGTGCAAGACAGTTTTGCACACGCGGAATACTCAGGTTAAACTTGATGAGTCTAGCATATGCAAATATGGCCTCGGAACACTGAGACCGAAAGGTCGAGCGTGAATCATATAGTAGATATGACTAGCATAGTGATGTTCACCATTGAAAACTACTCCATCTCACGTGATGATCGGACATGGTTTAGTTGATATGGATCACGTGATCACTTAGAGGATTAGAGGGATGTCTATCTAAGTGGGAGTTCTTTAATAATTTGATTAACTGAACTTTAATTTATTATGAACTTAGTCCTGGTAGTATTAGCATATCTATATTATAGATCAATAGCTCGCATTTAGCTCCCCTGTATTATTTTTGATATGTTCCTAGAGAAAAATAAGTTGAAAGATGTTAGTAGCAAAGATGCAGACTAGATTATCCTCATTGCTGCACAAAAGTATTATGTCCTTGATGCACCACTAGTTGGCAGAACTATTGCAGGAGCAGATGCAGATGTTTTGAACGTTTTGACAAAAGCTCGGTATGATAACTACTTGATAGTTTAGTGCACCATGCTTTACGGCTTAGGACCGGGACTTCAAAAATGTTTTGAATGCCACGGAGCATATAAGATGTTCCAAGAGTTGAAATTGGTATTTCATACTCATGCCCGTGTCGAGAGGTATGAGACCTCTGACATTACTTTGCCTACAAGATGGAGGAGAATAGCTCAACCAGTAAGCATGTGCTCAGATTTTCTGAGTACTACAATCACTTGAATCTAGTGGGAGTTAATCTTCCAGATAAGATAGTGATTGACGGAGTTCTCTAGTCACTATCACCAAGTTGCTAGAACTTCACGATGAACTATAATATGCAAGGGATAACGGAAACGATTCCCAAGCTCTTCGTGATGCTGAAATCGACGAAGGTAGAAATCAAGAAAAGCATCAAGTGTTGATGGTTAACAACACCACTAGTTTCAAGAACTGGGCAAAGGGAAGAAGGGGAACTTCAAGAAGAACGGCAAGCAAGTTGCTGCTCAAGTGAAGAAGCCCAAGTCTGGACCTAAGCCTGAGACTAAGTGTTTTTACTACAAAGGGACTAGTCACTGGAAGTGGAACTGCCCCAAGTATTTGGCGGATAAGAAGGATGGCAAAGTGAACAAAGGTATATTGGATATACATGTTATTGATGTGTACTTTACTAAGTGTTTATAGCAACCCCTCGGTATTTGATACTAGTTCAGTTGCTAAGAGTAGTAACTTGAAACGGGAGTTGCAGAATGAATAGAGACTAGTTAAGGGTGAAGTAACGATGTGTGTTGGAAGTAGTTCCAAGAATGATATGATCATCATCACACACTCCCTATACTTTCGGGATTAGTGTTGAACCTAAATAAGTGTGATTTGGTGTTTGCGTTGAGCATGAATATGATTTGATCATGTTTATTGCAATACAGTTATTCATTTAAGTTAGAGAATAATTGTTATTCTGTTTACATGAATAAAACCTTCTATGGTTATACACCCAATGAAAATGATTTGTTGAATCTCGATCGTCATGATACACATATTCATAATATTGAAGACAAAATATGCAAAGTTAATAATGATAGTGCAACTTATTTGTGGCACTGCCGTTTAGGTCATATTGGTGTAAAGCGCATGAAGAAAATCCATGCTGATGAGCTTTTGGAATCACTTGATTATGAATCAGCTGATGCTTGCGAACCATGCCTGATGGGCAAAGATGACTAAGACTCTGTTCTCCAGAACAATGGAGCGAGCAACTGACTTATTGGATATAATACATACTGATGTATGAGGTCCGATGAGTGTTGAGGCTCGTGGCGGGTATCGTTATTTTCTGACCTTCATAGATAATTTGAGCAGATATGGGTATATCTACTAGAAGAAACATAAGTCTGAAACATTTGAAAAGTTCAAAGAATTTCAGAGTGAAGTGGAGAATCTTCATAACAAGAAAATAAAGTTTCTACGATGTGATCACAAATGCGAATATTTGAGTTATGAGTTTGGTCTTCAATTAAAACAATGTGGAATAGTTTCACAAACTCATGCCACCTAGAACACCACAGCGTAATGGTGTGCCGAAACGTCATAACCGTACTTTATTTGATATAGTGCAATCTATGATGTCTCTTACCGATTTACCACTACCGTTTTGGGGTTATGCATTAGAGACAGCTACATTCACATCAAATGAGGGCACCATTTAAATCCGTTGAGACGACACTATATGAACTATGGTTTAGCAATAAACCAAAGTTGTCGTTTCTTAAAGTTTGGAGTTGCAATGCTTATGTGAAAATGTTTCAACCTGATAAGCTCGAACCCAAATTGGACAAATGCGTCTTCATAGGATACCCAAAAGAAAACGTTGGGTACACCTTCTAATCACAGATCCAAAGGCAAAATATTCATTGCTAAGAATGGATTCTTTCTAGAGAAGGAGTTTATCTCGAAAGAAGTGAGTGGGAGGAAAGTAGAACTTGATGAGGTAACTGTACCTGCTCCCTTATCGGAAAGTAGTTCATCACAGAAATATGTTCCTGTGACTACTACACCAATTAGTGAGGAAGCTAATGATGAAGATCATGTAACTTCAGATCAAGTTACTACCGAAACCTCGTAGGTAAACTAGAGTGAGATGCGCACTAGAGTGGTACAGTAATCCTGTTCTGGAGGTCATGTTACTTGACCATGACGAGCCTACAAACTATGAGGAAGCGATGATGAGCCCAGATTCCGTGAAATGGCTTGAGGCTATGAAATCTGAGATGAGATCCATGTATGAGAACAAAGTATGGACTTTGATTGACTTGCCCATTGATCGGCGAGCCATTGAGATTAAATGGATCTTCAAGAGGAAGACGAACGCTGATAGTAGTGTTACTATCTACAAAGCTAGAATTGTCGCAAAAAGGTTTTCGACAAGTTCAAGGTGTTGACTACGATTAGAGTTTCTCACTCGTATCTATGCTTAAGCCTGTCCGAATCATGTTAGCAATTGCCACATTTTATGAAATTTGGCAAATGGATAAACAAAACTGCATTCCTTAATGGATTTATTAAATAAGAGTTGTATATGATGCAACCAGAAGGTTTTGTCAATCCTAAAGGTACTAACAAAATATGCAAGCTCCAGCGATCCATCTATGGACTGGTGCAAGCATCTCGAAGTTGGAATATACGCTTTGATAAGTTGACCAAAGCATATAGTTTTATACAGACTTGCGGTGAAGCCTGTATTTACAAGAAAGTGAGTGGGAGCACTACAACATTTCTGATAAGTATGTGTGAATGACATATTGTTGATCAGAGATAATGTAGAATTATTCTACAAATCATAAAGGAATGTTTGAAAGGAGTTTTTCAAAGAAAGAGCTCGGTGAAACTGCTTACATATTGAGCATCAAGATCTATGAAGATAGATCAAGACCCTTGATAAGTTTTTCAATGAGTACATACCTTGACAAGATTTTGAAGTAGTTCAAAATGGAACAGTCAAAGAAGGAGTTCTTGCCTGTGTTACAAGGTGTGAAGTTGAGTAAGACTCAAAACCCGACCAAGGCAGAAGATAGAGAGAGAATGAAAGTCATTCCCTATGCCTCAGCCATAGGTTCTATAAAGTATGTCATGCTGTGTACCAGACCTATTGTATACCCTGCCCTGAGTTTGGCAAGGGAGTACAATAGTGATCTAGGAGTAGATCACTGGACATTGGTCAAAATTATCCTTAGTGGAATAAGGATATGCTTCTCGATTATGGAGGTGACAAAAGGTTCGTCGTAAAGGGTTACGTTGATGCAAGTTTTGACAATGATCCAGATGACTCAAAGTCTCAATCTGGATACATATTGAAAGTGGGAGCAATTAGCTAGATTAGCTCCATGCAGAGCATTGTTGACATAGAAATTTGCAAAATACATACGGATCTGAATATGGCAGACCCGTTGACTAAACTTTCCTCACAAGCAAAACATGATCACACCTTAGTACTATTTGGGTATTAATCACATAACGATGTGAACTAGATTATTGACTCTAGTAAACCCTTTGGGTGTTGGTCACATGACGATGTGAACTATGGGTGTTAATCCCATGGTGATGTGAACTATTGATGTTAAATCACATGGCGATGTGAACTAGATTATTGACTCTAGTGCAAGTGGGAGACTGAAGGAAATATGCCCTAGAGGCAATAATAAAGTTGTTATTTATTTCCTTATATCATGATAACTGTTTATTATTCATGCTAGAATTGTATTAACCGGAAACATAATACATGTGTGAATACATAGACAAACAGAGTGTCACTAGTATGCCTCTACTTGACTAGCTCGTTAATCAAAGATGGTTATGTTTCCTAACCATAGACATGAGTTGTCATTTGATTAACTGGATCACATCATTAGGAGAATGATGTGATTGACTTGACCCATTTCGTTAGCTTAGCACCTGATCATTTAGTTTGTTGTTATTGCTTTCTTCATGACTTATACATGTTCCTATGACTTTGAGATTATGCAACTCCCGTTTACCGGAGGAACACTTTGTGTGCCACCAAACTCACAACATAACTGGGTGATTATAAAGGTGCTCTACAGGTGTCTCCGAAGGTACATGTTGGGTTGGCGTATTTCGAGATTAGGATTTGTCACTTCGATTGTCGGAGAGGTATATCTGGTCCCTCTCGGTAATGCACATCACTTAAGCCTTGCAAGCATTGCAACTAATGAGTTATTTGCGGGATGATGTATTACAGAACGAGTAAAGAGACTTGCCGGTAACGAGATTGAACTAGGTATTGAGATACAGACGATCGAATCTCGGGCAAGTAACATACCGATCACAAACGGAACAACATATGTTGTTATGCGGTCTGACCGATAAAGATTTTCATAGAATATGTAGGAGCCAATACGAGCATCCAGGTTCCGCTATTGGTTATTGGCCGGAGACGTGTCTCGGTCATGTCTACGTAGTTCTCAAACCCGTAGGGTCCACACGCTTAAAGTTTTGGTGACGATTATATTATGAGTTTATGTGATTTGATGTACCGAAGGTAGTTCGGAGTCCCGGATGAGATCGGGGACATGACAAGGAGTCTCGAAATGGTCGAGACGTAAAGATCAATATATTGGACGACTATATTCGGACATCGGAAAGGTTCCGAGTGATTCAGGTATTTTTGGAGTACCGAGGAGTTACGGGAATTCACCGGGAGAAGTATTGGGCCTTATTGGGCCATACGGGAATAGAGAAGAGAGGCCAAAAGGAAGGAGGCGTGCGCGCCCCCTCTGGCCTGAATTGGACAAGGGGTGCAGCCCCTTTTTCCTTCTCCATCTCCCCCTCTTTCCTTCTCTCCTACTCCGAAAAGGAAAGGGAATCCTACTAGGACTTGGCAGTCCTAGTAGGACTCCACACACTTTGTGCGCCCCCTCTAGAGCCGACCTCTCCCTTCCTCCTTTATATACGGGGGCAGGGGGCACCTCTAGACACAACATTTGATCTCTTGGATCTCTTAGCCGTGTGCGGTGCCCCCCTCCACCATAGTCCACCTCGATAATATCATAGCGGTGCTTAGGCGAAGCCCTATGTTGGTAGAACATCATCATCGTCACCACGCCGTCGTGCTGACGAAACTCTCCCTCAAAGCTCGGCTGGATAGGAGTTCGAGGTATGTCATCGAGTTGAACATGTGCTGAACTCGGAGGTGCCGTATGTTCGGTACTTGATCGGTCGGATCGTGAAGACGTACGACTACATCAACCGTGTTGTGCAAACGCTTCCGCTTTCGGTCTACGAGGGTACGTGGACAACACTCTCTCCTCTCGTTGCTATGCACCACCATGATCTTACCACTTTTTTCATCTTCGGGTTTAACCGATGTTGGTGATCAACAACGGGTTTAGCATTAGGTTCCATATTAATTTTGTGTTGACATAGAGTGGGACTAATGCCCTTTAAATCATCAAGAGTATATCCAATAGCAGCTCGGTGCTTCCTTAGAACTTTCAATAATCTTTCTTCTTCATATTCTGAAATGTTAGCACTAACAATAACATGATATATCTTCTTTTTATCAAGATAAACATATTTCAAAGTGTCTGGCAATTGTTTTAATTCAAACATAGGATCGCCTTTAGGTGGAGGTGGACCTCCTACAGTTTCAATAAGCAAAATTGTGTTTAAGTAGAGGACGTTGTTCAAAGGAAATTTTATCTATTTAATTTCTTTTATGCATATGTAAATCATTCTCATGGTCTAGCAAAACTATTCTAAAGGATCAGTAGGTGGTACAGCAATAGAAGCAATACCAATTAATTCATCCTTACTAGGCAATTCTTTTTCATGAAGATTTCTACTAAACTTGGAAACATTAAACTCATGAGACTCATTACCAAATCTAACACTGACAGTTTGTTCCTCACAATTTATTCTAGCATTAACGGTGTTCAAGAAAGGTCTACCAAAGATAGTGGGACAAAAATCATCTTGTGGGGAACCAAGCACAAGAAAATCAGTAAGGTATTTTATTTTCCCACACAAGACTTCAACATCTCTAACAATCCCAATTGATGATATAGTGTCTCTATTAGCAAGTTTAATGGTAACATCTATGTCTTCTATTTCTACGGGTGTTATGTCATTCATAATTTCTTGATATAAGGTGTAAGGAATAGCACTCACACTAACACCTATGTCACATAAACCATAATAACAGTGATCTCCTATTTTAACTAAGATGACGGGCATGCCAACAACAGGTCTATGTTTATCTTTTTTATCAGGTTTGGCAATTCTAGCAGCTTCTTCACAGAAGTAAATAACATGCCCATCCATATCTTCTTCTAAGAGATCTTTAACCATAGCAATTCTAGGTTCTACTTTAATTTGTTCATTAGGTTTAGGTGTTATAATATAGCTTTTGTTAACCACAGTTGAAACTTTAGCATGTTCCTTTATCCTAACAGGGAAAGGTGGTTTCTCTATATAAGCAGAAGGAACAACTGGACCAACATTATAAAGTATAGTTTCTTCTTTAACTGGTACCTGTTCTTTGGTTTCTTCTTTAATAGGTGGGTTATATTTAAACCACTTCTCCTTAGGGAGTTCAACATGAGTAGCAAAAGATTCACAAAAGGAGGCTACTATCTTAGAGTCAAGTCCATATTTAGTGCTAACTTTTGAAAATCATCGGTATCCATAAAAGATTTGACACAATCATATTCAAGTTTAATACCTGACTCTTTACCTTCGCCGAGTTCCAAATCTTCAGAGTTGCATTTAATTCTTTCCAAAAGATCTCACCGGAATTCAATAGTCTTCTTCATAAAAGAACCAGCACAAGAAGTATCAAGCATGGTTTGATCATTACGAGAAAGTCGAGCATAAAAGTTCTGGATAATAATTTCTCTTGAGAGCTCATTATTGGGGAATGAATATAAAATTGATTTAAGCCTCCCCCAAGCTAGAGCGATACTTTCTCCTTCACGAGGCCAAAAATTATATATATATAATTCTGATCACGATGAACTAGATGCATAGAATAATTTTTTTGGTGGAACTCCAATTTCAAACGATTCCAATTCCATGATCCAATATAATCGCATAGCCTATACCATGCCAATGCTTTTCCCTTCAACGATGAAGGGAAAACCTTCTTCATAACTTCATCTCCGGGTAAACCTGCAAGCTTGAACAATCCACAAATTTGGTCTACATATATCAAGTGCATATCAGGATGTTCGGTTCCATGTCCTGCATAAGGATTAGCTAGCAGTTGTTCTATCATACCCGAAGCAATTTCATATTCAATATTTTCAGTAGGTGCAGTAGGTTGAGGGGTAACTAATTGTGGTTCCGAACAAGGTGAAGATACCCCGAACAAACCCCTCAAAGGATTGTTTTCCATAGTAACAAGTGACAATAAATTTCAGCACACTATATAAATGTTTCCTTACCAAAGGCGCTTCACTCCCCGGCAACTGCGCCAGAAAATAGCCTTGATGACCCACAAGTAGAGGGGATCAATTGTAGCTCTTTTCGATAAGTAAGAGTGTCAAACCCAACGAGGAGCAGAAGGAAATGACAAGTAGTTTTCACTAAGGTAATGTCTGCAAGTGCTGAAATTCTAAGTAGCAGAGTAGTTTGACAACAAGATAATTTGTAACGAGCAAGTAACGATAGTAGTAAAAAAAGTGCAGCAAGGCAGCCCAATCCTTTTAAGGCAAACGACAGGCCAAAACGGTCTCTTATGATAAGAAAAGCGTTCTTGAGGGCACACGGGAATTTCATCTAGTCACTTTCATCATGTCGGTTTAATTCATGTTCGCTACTTTGATAATTTGATATGTGGGTGGACCGGTGCTTAGGTGCTGTTCTTACTTGAACAAACCTCATACTTATGATTAACCCTCCCGCAAGCATCCGAAACTATGAGAAAAGTATTAAGAATAAATTCTAACCATAGCATTAAACTTTTGGATCCAATCGGTCCCTTACGGAATAGCGCATAAACTGGGGTTTAAGCTTCTGTCACTCTTGCAACCCATCATCTAATTGCTAATCCACAATGCATTCCCTTAGGCCCAAATATGGTGAAGTGTCATGTAGTCGACGTTCACATGACACCACTAAGGGAATCACAACATACATACTATCAAAATATCGAACACATATCAAATTCACATGATTACTTGCAACATGATTTCTCCCATGACCTAAAAAACAAAGGTAACTACTCACAAATGATAAACATGCTCATGATCAGTGGGGTATTAAATAGCATATTGGATCTGAACATATAATATTCCACCAAATAAACCATATAGTAATCAACTACAAGATGTAATCAACACTACTAATCACCCACAAGTACCAATCTATAGTTCCGGTAACAAGATTGAACACAAGAGATGAACTAGGGTTTTAGAGGAGATGGTGATGTTGAAGATGTTGATGGAGATTGCCCTCCCCAAGATGGGAGAGTTGTTGGTGATGATGATGACGATGATTTCCCCCTCCGGGAGGGAAGTTCCCCTTGCGGAATCGCTCCGTCGGAGGGCAAAAGTGCCCCTGCCCAAGTTTCGCCTCGAGGCAGCAACGCTTTGTCCTGAAAGTCCTCTCCTTATTTTTTCTAGGTCAAAATGACTTATATACCAAAAGATGGGCACCGAAGATGGGCCGAGGAGGGCACAACCCACCAGGGCGTGCCCAGGTGGGTCGTGCCCACCTGGTGGGCCCCTTTGGTAGTTATTTGCTCCAATAATTCTTAAATAATCCATAAAAAATCTCCATGAAATTTCAATATGTTTGGAGTTGTGCAGAATAGGTGGCCTGATGTAGCTTTTCCAGGTCCAGATTTCCAGCTGCCAGAATTCTCCCTCTTGGTGTGTACCTTGCAAATTATGAGAGAAAAAGGCATTATAATTACTCCAAAAAGCATTATTATGGATAAAAACATTATAAATAACAGTAAGAAAACATGATGCAAAATGGACGTATCAACTCCCCCAAGCTTATACCTCGCTTGTCCTCAAGCGAAAACCAAAATTGAAAAAACATATCCACATGCTTTGAGAGAGAGGTGTCAATAAAAACAAAATACGGACATAGAAGCATCATGTTGATTATTATAACAACAACAAAATTAAACATATGACTTTTATTATAGAACTTTTATCATATACTTCTCATGAATAAGTAATAGTTCATCACACAATCGAAGTATAAAGCAAAAACTCTATTAGAAACCAACAAACTATGTTCTCAGTCAACTTTGCAATTACAATTCATCATCTTTTAGGAAGGGTCATGTGTCGGAGCCTTTAGGCAAGTCCACATACTCAACCATCATATAGTCCTCTATGATTGCTAACACTCACTGCGTACACATGAGCAAAATGTTTCAACTGGACACACAGAAAGATAGGGGCTTATGGTTTCGCCTCCCATTGTACTCACCTTAGTGGTGATGTCAACAATAATAACTCATGCCATCCATATTCAACTAGACATATGTGCCTAGATCTTTCCTCACCACATGATGCTTGTGAGCTGACAGCCAATCAATCCCCAGCACGCCATCGTAGGCACTTAGCGGTAGCACCCGGAGATCAGTGTGAAAGGTGTGCTGAGGCACTAGCCACTCCAGTCCTCGCACCAGTTGTTTGCACAATAGCCTCTGACAATTGGAGACACGTACTGAAACTGGCGGAAGTTGTTCTATCTGAACTTTCAGGCGCATGAGAAAAGTATCACTAATGAAACTGTGTGTACTTCCAGAATCAACCAAGAGGGGCATGATTTGATCGCCAACTTGGGCACGAAGGCGAATCGTGGACGGTGTTTCCTCCCCTGAAAGTGCCTGCTACAACAGCAAGCAACATTGGTTCTTGTGCTTGAGGAGCATCGAGCAACTGTAGGGCGTAGACTGTATCGTCCGGCAGGATCTCCCCAAAGTCGCCTACCTTGATCATCGGGATTTGGCCGATGCGTTTGCACTGATGCTCCCATGAATACTTGTCCCGCAGGGAAAACAGAGGCCATTGGCCCTTCTAAACTCGCGTAGTTGGCGCTCTCATGCATAGTCATCGCCTCCTTGCCGTGGCGCAGCTATTCTATGAGATGGTACGGTGGCCGCTGGTGGTACATGTTGTGGTGGCCGTTGTCGGTGTTCTGGGAACGGGGGTCCCTAGACTTGCCTGCCTGCGGCCTGCGGCATGGCTCAAGTGGGGGCCCAGCGCGGCCCATCTTCATTAGCTCAAGCTCAAGACCCTCGCGAGGGGCCAAGCCTCGTGGGGCGGACGACAGAAAGCTTCCTTAGAGGCAGCCTCATCAGGCAGGCTCACGAGGAGGCGGAGAGATCAAGGCAGAGGTACCTCGCGAGGAGCCCGTGACGCAAGCCATGACGATTGAGACCAGGCGGGCGCCGGCCTGTGCAGTGTCCTTGTTTCCCCTTTGGTGTAAAGGGGGTAAGCACAGGCCAAGGCATCGGGCAAAGGTTACCATTCTGGTGCAACGAGACCAAGACCAGCAGAGCGGCAGGACGGAGGTCACCGTGGAGCCCAAGACGGCGTCATCACCTGTGCTTTTGGCAGCCGAAGACCACCTTTGGTCAGGATAACTTGTACTAGATGTTCCCCTTCAAAATGGCCAATTTTTGGCGCCCTTCCCGCTCATTATTTGGGGAGAGGCCTAGGGCCTTTATAAATAGAGCTAGCCACCACAGAATGGAGGGGGACAGAGAGAAAAAGAGAGAGATCTAGAGATCTGAAAGAGCCCTAGCAGAGAGAGAGAGAGAGAGAGAGAGAGAGAGAGAGAGAAGCGACTGAACTCACCAAAGCAGTTCATCGCACCAGCTCAAGAACACCTCTCGTGAGGCTGTTCTTCCCTTGTACTGTTCATCATTAGCCCCTGAGGCAATCCACCACACCACACACTGGAGTAGGGTATTACACCACAATGGTGGCCCGAACCAGTATAAACTTTGTGTCCCTTGTGTTGTTCGTTGCTTCCAGCTTAGATCACGCGAGGAGATTGGACGTAGATCGATAGGGCAGAGATCTCCGCGTGCACCCCAGTGTTCGAACCTCAAGGGTCTGTCGGAACTCGAAATCTGACATTTGGCATGCCAGGTAGGGGTGCACCGGGATCTTTCTTCCGCTGTTCACGTGTGATCTTCCGTCGTGTCCATGGCTGACGCTCGTCGGGCTCGCGCCGAGCACCGGGCTGCTCTTGCCGCCCGCGTCGCCCAGACGGCGCCCGTCGGCGGACACCCTCGTCGTTCCCCGTCGCTTGCCGCCAATGCCGCCACCAGCCTGGCGGGGAACGAGCAACAGGCCTCATCCCAGCATCCTTCAGTGCGGCGGGAGGGCCGCACCGCCACACCGTCACTGATTCCAGCCGCTTCGTCGTCCCACACCTGTCGCGCCCCCACGGACGCGCACGCCGCGCTGCTCCTGGCAAGAGAGCTCTTGCACTACCGCCCCGTCGATGACCTCTACGAGGACTGGCTCGCCTGCATCACCGAGCTCGTCAGCACCACAGGAGGCTCCCCCTTGCCGTCCCTCTCGCTGCCTCGCCCTCCATTCCGCGCAGGAGGCGGGGACCAGGAGGTGCCTCCACCACCTCCTCCCCAAGAAGGCGCCCTGGCTCCAAGGCGCGCAGCCCCAGGGCGAGACCCTCTGTGTCCAGCGCCCGCGCAACAAGAAAGGAGCTGCCAAGAGATCACTCGTCCCCAAGAAGGTGCTCGCGCGCTCCCAGCGCCGGCGCACCAAGATCGTGTCCCTGCACCTCCACGCCAAGACCCCGCGCTGCTCCAAGCGACGGTGCATAGTAATCCCCGGGAACAAGCCCAGCACCAGCAAAAGGCACCGGTGGCCACAGCAGGCTGCCGCGCCCTCACCCCCGAACTATGCGGCGTCGCATGGCCAGGCAAGTTCAAGCCTGACCTGCCCCCTCGCTACGATGGCATGGCGGACCCCGCGGAGTTCCTACAGCTCTACGAGCTATGCATTGAAGCCGCCAACGGAGACGAAAGGGTCATGGCGAACTGGTTTCCCATGGCACTCAAGGACGGGGCCCACACCTGGCTCCTGAACCTGGCTCCTGGCACGATCTCCTCCTGGGATGAGATGTGCACTCGCTTCATCGCCAACTTCCAGGGCACTCGCGACCGGCCCCCGACCGTGAGCGATCTGCGCTGCATCAAGCAGCAGCAAGGGGAAACCCTGCAGAAATACATCCAGCGCTTCAACAACGCTCGCCTCAAGATCCCCAAGGTGACTGAAGAAGCCATCATCTTGGCCTTCTCCGATAGCGTACGCGACATCAAGATGAAGGAGGAGCTAGCAATCCATGAAGACCTGCGCACATCCCTGGAGCTGTTAAACTTGGCGATCAAGTGCGCCAGGGCTGAGGAACGGCGCCTTTCCCTCCTCGAACTCCTGGCTGCCGACCCAGAAGAGAAGAAGCCCAAGGCCAAGGACATGAAGCGCAAGGGGGCTGCCGTGCTAGCAGCGGAGCCAGACACCAAGCGAGGCAGGGATCAACCTGAGTCATCCAAGGGCAGCCGGTACTGCGTGTACCACGACCTCCACACCCACAACACCAACGAATGTCAAGAGCTCAGGGCCGTGAGAGATGGACGTATCGGCCGACGCCCCGAGCGCAACGACAGGGGCTATGGCCGAGGAGGAGGAAGAGGTGGCGGACGATGGGAAGACCGTGGCCCTCGCCAAGGGTGGTGCGGCCGACCTTGCGAGGATCGCTGGCAGGACCAGCCTCGCGAGGGAGGCTGGAGAGATCATCCTCGTGAGGATCGCCCGTACGGCAACGCAGGCCTTCCTCCTCTGCCGCCACTACCAAGGAGGAACGAAGACCAACATCAAGACGAGGGGGCTGGGGGCTTCCAGGAGCCGCGCGCAATCGCTTGCATCTTGGGTGGAGCGCAGGCCCCAGCCTCACACTGGATCTTCAAGCAGTTTGCTCGCGAGGTGAATGCAGTCCTCCCCAAGCTTGAGGCCACACGCCCTCTCAGGTGGTCTGCGTGCGCTATCACGTTCAGCTCAGCGGATCAGCTCAAGTGCGCGGCAACGGCCGGAGTCCTCCCGATGCTTTGCTCCCCAGTCATCAGCAACATGCAGGTCACCAGGACCCTCATTGATGGCGGAGCAGGACTCAACGTCCTGTCCATCGAGACGTTCGACAATCTCCAAGTGCCGTACGATCAGTTTCAGCCGACCAAGCCCTTCTCAGGAGTCACTGATGGTTCCACTGTTCCAATAGGGCAGGTTCACCTTCCAGTCACCTTCGGGCAACGCAACAACTACCGCACCGAGCTCATCGACTTCGATGTCGCCCACATTCGCCTGCCATACAACGCCATCCTCGGGTACCCACCCCTGGCCAAGTGCATGCCGGTGACTCACCATGGATACAATGTCCTCAAGATGCCAGGAAGCGGTGGAGTCATCACCGCACCCTGTGAAGAAAGGGATGCAGTGTGTTCACTCGAGCGTGTGTTCCAAGCCGTAGCAATCGAAGACCCGGACCACAGGAACGGATGACTTCCCGAGGCGACCCTTAATAAGAAGAAGGTTTCGCCTGGCCCAAGCCATAAGGAGGCAGGCGCCTCCGGAGGTGTTGCGTTAGGATCTGCGCCCAATCAGGGAGCGCCACCCTCTCTTGCATAGGAAGGCGCGCCCGGCGCCCTCCTCAGGCAGGGCTCGGGGGCTCTTTCTTGGAGAGCTACCGACTTTGCCAAGGTCGTGAGGGAGGCGCTCGGGCACCACATGGAGGGGTGCTTCCAGGCACGTTTCCCTCAGGAAGGTACAAGGCAAGGAAGACCAAACCCTCAGGAGTTCATCGCAAGAAACACCCAGGAGCTACAGGAGTCGAGAGTCATGCGCGGCAGCCGCCGCTTGCCAGCCATAGCCCCACATCCAGGCGAGGATGGTGGGCTGCGCATCTGCATTGATGTGCCAGGGCTCAACCGAGCCGCGTCTCAGGAGTGCCTCTGGCCTTCGCGTGTGGGGCGTTGCAAGGGTCCACCTCACAGCTACGTTCGCATGCCTTCCGGCCTACCGAACGCGGTCCCGCTCATCAGCGCCTACCGAGGAGCATTCTGGAGGCTCAGGAGGTCAGGCATTGTACGGTCCTGGCGGAGATGGAGATGGCCCTCGGAGACCCGCCTGTGCACCCAGAGCCTCCCGAGGCTCTTGGGACTGGGGGCTCGTGAGGGTCGACGTCCTCATCGCGCATCGCCCGCTTCTTTAGCATCACTTCATCTTCAATGGCACCTGGTGACATCTTTCTAAGTTCTGTTTTTAGCTGGGAGCGCCCACAGGGCCGCATCATTCCTAGGTCGCGTGGGTCCGTCCCTGCGGCATGTATCCGTATTGCTTATGCTCTTTACCTACCTTGTCGGGGGCGCCCCTCGGGCTGCATCAACCCCGATCTGCTCGGGCCTGGCCCAGCGGCGTTTGCTTTTCCCGCGTCTACTTTAAATGAATTTCCTCTTGCGTGCTTAACGTACCCGACCTAATCGCCTACTCGATTGACGCCTACCTATGTAGCCGCTCGCTCTGGCACGGCATTTGCGCACGGGTCTGTCCCCGCAATGCCGATAAATCTGAGTGGTCGAGCTCTGGCTGCGGCAGCCCCGCAAGGCGCCACCTCACCAGGCCCTCAATGCCCCAATCACTTCCCCGGAGCGACCAAAGGTTGGCTGGCAATCATAACAACATGTCTTGTTTCTCTTCATGATTGGTGTGTAGGACCCACTCCAGGAGCAATGCTGGGGACGTCGCGAGCTGTCTCTCCCTCTCTCCGGCACGGACCGCTTGCACGTTAAAAGGGGGGTGCCTGAGCATCGCGAATCATGGCTCCTACTGGCTCTCTAGCCCTCACCCCCTGGCCTTGACCCACGGCATCGCGACCTATCATACCAGTGGCGGCTGAGCTCGCTCGAGGGCCGGGACCCGAGGACGTAGAGCATTAAGGAAAGTTCGGGGGAGTGGGAAGAAGCTCGCGAGGACCTAACCCAACAGTGCCTCAGCTGCCACCACTCGGGTCGGGCGCTTCATCAAGGAACTACACCAGACTCAAGAGATAAGTCACGCCCTTACAGGAGTTGGACCAACACAGCGCCTAACCCTCGCCCAATGCGGCTCTGTCAAGACGAGGTTGCCCTCCTTTCTCGCCCAGCGAGGGTTGCTTGAGTGCTAAAGGGGACCTCCCGACCATCGTGACTCGGGGGATCTTACCGGACCTCGGGCCGCTCACCTCCTAGGCTTGACCACGGCATCGCGACCTGGCATACCAGCGACGGCTGAAGCCTGCCTGGGGACTGGGACCTGTCAGTGCAGAGCGCCAAGTCCTCGCGAGGATAGAAAGGGGGAGCCGAGCCGAGACATGACAAGCACCTCGCATTGATTCAGATTAAGATATAATGTTCACAAAAGACATGGCAGGCGGCTTACATACCCCCACGGGGTGTTGCTTCGATTCCTCACAGGGAACAAAAGTACTAATCCTAAGGAACGCTAATCGCCCACACCTCCGCAAGGGACGCCATCGTCAACAGTGGACTGCCCAACGCCGGCGCCAACCCCATGCAGATCAGTGGCGTCGGGGGCTGGACGCAGCTGCCCCGCTCCGAGCACGGCGCGAGCTCGGGGGTTCGTAGCTGTCATCGCTCGTCTCCAGAGTCGTAGGAGCTCGGGGAAGCCGCTGGATTCCCCAGCTCCTCCGCTGCTGCCTGAGGAGCTGCTGGAGGACCCATGGGCGGGCCAGGTCCTCGCCAGTTCATTGCCCCTACCGCTCTCCCTGGGGCAGCACTCCAGCCGGCGTCCTTCAGCGTCGAAGACCTTGAAGAACATCAGGGAGGCGCCGTCATATTCAAGATGAATTATGAGGGAACATACCGTTTGGCAGACTCGGGCGATTTTGCCCCAGCCCCGGGTCATGAAGACCTTGCCTGGAGCGACGACCGCGACCTCCGCTCCGGTCGCAAGGGTACTGCAGTCAGCGTGCTGGAGCCAGAGCTCCAGAGCCCCGCTCGGCGGCATCTCGAAGGCGAAGGAAGGAGGAAGGCGAATCCACGAGCTTGGAGGCATGGAGCACGAGCTCGCGAGAGGAGCGCTCGGCGTGGACTCCAGGAGGAACGACGCACACCACCCTGACTCGCCGACGTCGACGGTGGCACCGTCGATGTCGCTCGACGCCTTCTCCCCCAGGACCCACGACGCGGGCATACAAGGGTAGCGGAAACCCAGGCGGCGGCCGCTCGTACCAGGGCCTCGATGCCTCCTGCTGAGCACCCTCATCTCGATGGCAGAGGACCAGCCGCTTCTTCGGCGGAAGTGGGTCAGGACCCTCTCGGGGGGCCTTTCCCTTCTCTTCTGCAGAAAACCGGCGGATTGGTTCCATTGGCGTAAGGAGGAGCAAGAATGAGGAATAAGAAGGAAAGGAGCAGCAGGAAGGGATGGACTGAAGGGGCTCGCGCAGTCCCGTACTAATAGCCGGAGGAGGCCAACCGCCTGCACCACGATCGCAGGTAATCATGACCGGTCTCTCTGCATGCAGGAACTTGCCAAGTCGTGCGGTCGCCGAAGCATCGTGGGGAAGCGCATACGCCCACGTACAATCAATCGCCACATGGTGCCCAAGGCCGCAGGCTATTGGGGCTCGCGGCACTTCACGCTTGCCTTTTCGCTTCCCTGCTAGGCCAAGCCCGGGCGCGCCTTGGGCCCGGGGGCTACTGTCGGCATTTTGGGAACGGGGGTCCCTAGACTTGCCTGCCTGCGGCCTGCGGCGTGGCTCAAGTGGGGGCCCAGTACGACCCATCTTCATCAGCTCAAGCTCAAGACCCTCGCGAGGGGC
Source organism: Triticum aestivum (assembly GCF_018294505.1). Classification (NCBI taxonomy): domain Eukaryota; kingdom Viridiplantae; phylum Streptophyta; class Magnoliopsida; order Poales; family Poaceae; genus Triticum; species Triticum aestivum. The sequence continues at coordinate 273,056,731 of NC_057809.1, read as the reverse complement.
CAAGCCTCGCTGGGCGGACGACATAAAGCTTCCTCAGAGGCAGCCTCATCAGGCAGGCTCGCGAGGAGGCGGAGAGATCAAGGCAGAGGTACCACGCGAGGAGCCCGTGACGCAAGCGATGACGATCGAGACTAGGCGGGCGCTAGGCAGGCGCCGGCCTGCGCAGTGTCCTTGTTTCCCTTTGGTGCAAAGGGGGCAAGCATAGGCCAAGGCATCGGGCAAAGGTTACCATTCCGGTGCAACAAGACCAAGACCAGCAGAGCGGCAGGACGGAGGTCACCGTGGAGCCCAAGACGGCGTCATCATTTGTGCTTTTGGCAGCTGAAGACCACCTTTGGTCAGGATAACTTGATAGAGCTAGCCAGCACAGAATGGAGGGGGACAGAGAGAAAAAGAGAGAGGCCTAGAGATCTAAAAGAGCCCTAGCAGAGAGAGAGAGAGGCGACTGAACTCACCAAAGCAGTTCATCGCACCAGCTCAAGAACACCTCTCGCGAGGCTGTTCTTCCCTTGTACTGTTCATCATCAGCCCCTAAGGCAATCCACCACACCACACAGTGGAGTAGGGTATTACACCACAACGATGGCCCGAACCAGTATAAACCTCGCGTCCCTTGTGTTGTTCGTTGCTTTTAGCTTAGATCACGCGAGGAGATTGGACGTAGATCGGTAGGGGAGAGATCTCCGTGCGCACCGCAATGTTCGAACCTCAAGGGTCTGCCGGAACCCGAAATCCGACAGCCGTCTCACCGGTGCGATGCATGGACGCGCGGTGCGTTGCTTCTCAATCTCTTCCTCCTGAATATGGGTGAACACGATGGCGCGAGTGATGCTGGTTGGTGCCTGCTGTTGAACCCCCAATCTCAGCTCGTATTTGAGACTGACCAAGAACTGGGATATGAAGAATTTGGAGCTCAGAGTTGGGTCAAGGGCAAGCAAGTGGTACATTGCTGTCTTGAGTTGCTGTCGATATTCCTGGACAGTGCCTGTCTGTCATAGCTGAACAAAGTGATGCATCTGAACCTCGAACTCTTCTGGACCAAAATCCTCTTGCACTTCTGCTCCGAATGTTTGCCAAGTGACCCATGGGTGTGTTTGTCGATAGGCCTGGAGCCACATCACAGCCATACCATCCACGTACAGCGCCGCGGGGTGACCCAGCTGTGCTGTGGCACACAATACAACTCGAAGTAGGTGGTGCAGCGATCCAACCAGATGCGAGGAGCGTCGCCATCAAACCTTGGGAAATCATGTTTGGGCGGCTTGATGTAGTGGTCGCCGTGGCGGTGGATCTCTGAGGACGAGGGTGACCGTGCGGTGAGCAATGGTGGTCTGTGGTTGACGAGTCGGGCGGACGGTAGCTCTGCCACGCCATCCGTGTAGAGCGGCAGCAGCGGAGGATAAATTGGCGGGGGCGGCGGTCGGGGCGCGGAGGAGTCCGCGGTTACCGTGACGCCTGAAGGAGATGTGACGCTAGGAGTGGTCGCCGCTGGATCAACCGTCAGGGCAGACTTGCGAGCCTCGTCCACATCTGCTTGCGTGAGGTCGGTTTGCTTGGAGAGCAGCTTGAGTTCGGTGGAGACCTGACCGTTGTAGGAGATCTGTACTTGATGGCGCTCATTAGTGGTTTCTAATTCGCGTCGAGGCGGCGGATGACGGTCTGGAGCAAGCCCTGCAGCTTGTCCGTGGTCTCTGTCATGGCGTCGAGCACGCGGCGAGTCTGCGCCGAGGGCTTGGATGAGGGTGTCGTGGTCTTGTTCGGGATCAGATCAAACCCTAAGCAGGATTTTGGGCGAGCTCACCGGAGTGGCTCGCACCTGACCCGGTGGATTTTACCGATCAGTCGAGAGTAGAGCTGGCAGTGGCGGCGGCGGGAAAAAATTTAGGGCTCTGAATACCCGATTGTCATGTCTCGATCGTGAGATCTGAAGGGGAGGAGGGGTGGGAGATTAGAGGAGAAGGACGAGGGTAGGTGAGAGCAAGCGAGAGAGACAGACGACAGGGAGGAAAAGGTTCACTCAATTATCGATGCCTCCACATCCACACACACGCATACAAGTAAGCCAAGCCATAGCTGGCACACACACTCAATCCCGTGACAGTGGGCCCGGCCCCGCAGACTAGGTCGTTACTGTTGCAGGTTCAGAACTCCGAACTGCATTTCTTCAGTCCGATGTAGATTGATATGTAGGCATGACATAGAAGTACGAAGAAGCAAGATGACCAGATGCACACGTACTAGCCGGCAATGATGATGAATTAAGCCAACCAGATGTGCACGAAACTACCATACATCATGCTTGATTGAATCCTCTGGTATGTGTTCCGTTGGCTAATAGCCCATGCTAGCTAGCTAGCAACCATGTAAATTCCCCATGCTTGATTGATTCCTTTAGGACTTTATTAATTCTATATGTTTTCCCATGATTATCTAGATAATACTAAATGTTGATGTTTCTTTCACGCATACATGGTTTGCTAGGAATTTTTCCACTGGCGAGGTCTGAACTCTGAATATTATGAACTTAAGGATAAATCTTATAGCAGATCAAAATAATGGTCCATGCAAAAAAAGATCAGAATCATGGTTGTGCTGATTCCATAGGGGGCTCATGATGGTTTGTGTTCTTTTATTCAAATGAAAAAACCAAGTTTATTATTGTAACTGTTACAGTTGTACTAGCAGGATTATCCTAGAAGTTGTGCCAATTTTCATCAATCGATAACACACTAAGGTAGTGAATCATCTTTGTAGACTTTATCATGTGTAGATTGGTTGACTTGGATCATGTGTATTTCTTAAACTTTTAGACAATTCTCACTTTCTATCCTCAGCTCAAATTTGAAGATACAAGTTGAGGTGTGTCTTGGGACAGTGTCACTAAAAAACAAACCTTCAGTTTCTGCAATCAGAAGAAAAGTGAGTGATTTTTCAATGAAAACATAATACTTCTGAGCATAAGCATGATAAAGTGTAGCAACTGACTTGGTTTATTGTTTTGGAAATCGCAATTGCTGCTCTCCTGCTTGTTTTTGTGATCACCGGTGCTGTTAGAAGCTGCAATCTAAAGCCTTCTATAAGAATATCATCACAAAGTAGATCAAAAAGTTGGAGCGACGAGATAACAGTACTGATTGCTTGGTATTAACTTTATAAAATAAATTGATTATTTTGTTTAACATATATTGTTGCTAATGTGTCCATGCTTTCCTCAGATTCTGATATGCTGAAAAGTTTGCCAAAGTTGAGTTGCCAGGAACTTGAAGTAGAATGTGAGGATTTTAGCAACATAATTGGCTCAACTCCGGAGACCGTAGTTTACAAAGGAACAATGAAGGATGGACCTGAGGTTTCTATCATATCATTATGCGCCTTTGATGGTCATTGGACTAGCCAGCATGAGCTCTTTTACCAAAACAGGGTAGTTTGTTTGTCCACAACTGCAACTTAGAAACACCTTTTAACTCAAATAATACATAAAAATGGGATGAGCATTTTAGGTTTTTGATCTGGCAAGGTTAAATCATGAGAACATAGCAAAGTTTCTGGGCTATTGCAGAGAGAGTGACCCATTCTCAAGGTGTTAGTCTTTGGCATCAAATGGTGTTGGAACCCAAGCTCCTGCCCTAGCTCACCCCTCTCTCTGTATACACCTCGCCCACTCTCTCTGGCACGAACCAAGAAGAAGAAGGAGGAAGAAGAAGGAGACACTGGACACGGTGAGGGTTTCCGGCGCACAAACGCCACCGCAAGAACGACTTTCCTTGAGGTTGAACTCAACAACCGCGACACCATTACAACGATCATCGAGTGATCTTATACTCGGGACAGTGCTAGGCCATGACCCCCCACGCCTCTACCCACTTCCCCGCTCGGTCCGGCCCGCTCAGCGCGCCCACGACGCACTGCCGCTCCCGCTCGCCATGTTGAGCCCGTAGTGGACCTGCGTGATCACCGTGTCCCCGACCAACGACCACGCCCTACACACACGCCTACGGTGTACACGTACAAGGACACCCCCATGCACCACACACACGCACACACGCACACCTACGCCTCAGTCCCGACGCGCCTGACAAGCCCAGCGCGCCCCCATACATGCACCCGGCGCGTCTGACACGACGACGCGGCTTATTTCACCCAACACTCACCTCCTAAGCCGCGGCTTAGAGGAGGCCGTCGTCCTCGATGCTGGCGTCCGCCAGCATGCCCGCTCCGCTGCCGTCACCTTCCGCAGCTGAGGGCACTCCCGCTTGAAGTGGTCGCGCTCGCCGCATTTGTAGCATTGTCTGCGCCACTTGTACCCGCCACCCGAAGCCGGGCTCGCCGCATCGTTGTCGTCGTGGTCGTTGAAGCCGCCACCGCCTTGACGTTGCTGCCGCACCTGCCACTGTGTCGCCGACTCGCCGTGTACATCAGCTGGCCATCCGCCCGCTCACCGCTAGCTTGTCCGCGCCATCGTGATCGCTCGTCGAAGGCCTTCAGGCGACTGAGCGCCTCCTCGAACGCCATGGTGGAGACGTCGGAGAACTTCTCGATTCCGGCCAACGCCGCGTACAGGCGGTCTGGCACGGAATCGAGGAGCTTCTTCACCATCGTGGTGTCATCCAGCATCGAACAGAGCCCCGTGAAGCGCGCTGCCATGCCACCGATCTTGCCAACAAACGCATCCAGCTTTTCGGCCTCCGCCATGCGCAGCAGCTCAAATTCTCCGTGGAGAGTGCCTAGCCGCGCTGCCCGGACCCGATCCACACCGACAAACCTCGTATTCAAGCTGGCCTAGACCTCTACTGCCATCTTCTTGGATGTGACCTGTAGCAGGAGGTCCTTGGCGAGCGCACCGAGCAGGTATGCCCGCGCATGCTTGTCCTTCTTGGCAATCACCGCCGCCGCCGCGTCCTCCCCCGGCACCACTGCTTCCCATAGCCCGGCTGCATCCAGATTCGCCTCCACCTTTATTTCCCACGTGGTGTAGTTCTCACTAGTGAGCACCGGGACGGGCGTCAGTAGCGAGCTCCCCAACCCACCGGCGTACGACATGATCGACATAGCCGGCGATCACCTCTCGCAACGTGGCTCTGATAACAATTGTTGGAACCCAAGCTCCTTCCCTAGCTCACCCTTATCTCAGCATACACCTCACTCACTCTCTCTGGCAAGAACCAAGAAGAAGGAGTAAGAAGGAGACAGTGGACACGACGAGGGTTTCCGGCGCACGAACGCCACCGCACGAACAAATTTCCTTGAGCTCAAACTCAACACCTGCGATGCCATTACAACGATCATCGCAGTGATCTTATATCCGGGCCAGCGCTAGGCCACAACCCCACTCCTCTACCCACTTCCCCGCTCGGTCCGGCCCGCTCAGTGTGACGATGCCACTAACCTAGGGTAGGGTCATAGGCCCACCAAGACGCCCTACCCAAGGTCACTACCCTAGAGTGAAGAACGTCCAAAGTGCGACAAAGAATACCGACTGAAGTAACCTTGGAGTGCAATCCACTCGACCAATTATCTCACTCGGATACCCCAATTCCATTCGACCAAGAAGAAGTCACTTGACTATAAAAGAAACCACTCATAGTACAAAAGATCTAAAGCCACTCAGAACGGCAACGGTCAGGTGTTCACTCCGCAGTCTTTAAGATCATTTGTATCTCTTTATAGTTGGTGTTATCAGTAACATCTATCTTCTCTTGGACCAAAAGTGACGTGAGAGGACTTTTTGAACATAACCTAAACTTCTCCTTTTCCCTTATCTTCATATGTGGATTGTACAAATGTCCCATACACCTACAATTAGACAAAACACAAAAGTGTGTGAAGTATTTTTGTTCTGGATAAGATAAATGGATTATTGAATAGTTTGCACTATAAATCACCTGACAAATATGCATGTATGCAATATTTTTGGCCGTATCCAAGGTAGTCATGTCATCATCACGACCTCACAAACTCGCTCCGGCCTGGGAAGGCCCCTTCATTGTACTCGCCTAAGTTACAAAACTACTCCGAGTGGAGAGCGATCCTCCCACCCAGGGGCTTAGCTGTGACCCCATACTCGCCTAAGTTACAAAACTACTCCGAGTGGAGAGCGATCCTCCCACTCGGGGGCTTAGCTGCGACCCCGTACTCGCCTAAGTTACAAAACTACTCCGAGTGGAAAGCGATCCTCCCACTCGGGGGCTTAGCTGCGACCCCATACTCGCCTAAGTTACAAACTACTCCGAGTGGACATCGATCCTCCCACTCGGGGGCTTAGCTGTGACCCCGTACTCGCCTAAGTTACAAAACTACTCCTGGTGGAGAGCGATCCTCCCACTCGGGGGCTTAGCTGTGACCCCGTACTCACCTAAGTTACAAAACTACTCCGACTGGAGAGTGAACCTCCCATTCGGGGGCTTAGCTGTGACCCCGTGCTCGCCTAAGTTACAAAACTACTCCGAGTGGAGACCGATCCTCCCACTCGGGGCTTAGCTGCGACCCCGTGCTCGCCTAAGTTAGAAAACTACTCTGAGTGGAGAGCGATCCTCCCACTCGGGGCTTAGCTGCGACCCCGTACTCGCCTAAGTTACAAAACTACTCCGACGGGAGAGCGATCCTCCCACTCGGGGGCTTAGCTGCGACCCCGTACTCGCCTAAGTTACAAAACTACTCCATGGAGAGCGATCCTCCCACTCGGGGGCTTAGCTGCGACCCTGTACTTGCCTAAGTTACAAAACTACTCCGAGTGGAGAGCGATCCTCCCACTCAAGGGCTTAGCAGCGACCCCGCACTCGCCTAAGTTACAAAACTACTCCAAGTGGAGAGCGATCCTCGCACTCAGGGGCTTAGTTGCGACCCTGTACTCGCCTAAGTTACAAAACTACTCCGAGTGGAGAGCAATCCTCCCACTCGGGGGCTTAGCTGCGACCTCGTACTCACCTAAGTTACATAACTACTCCGAGTGGAGAGCAATCCTCCCACTCGGGGGCTTAACTGCGACCCCGTACTTGCCTAAGTTAAAAAACTACTCCGAGTGGAGAGCAACCCTCCCACTCGGCAGCTTAGCTGCGATACCGTACTCGCCTAAGTTAAAAAACTACGTTGAGTGGAGTGCTCTCAGAGTTGCGCCACAAGTACAACATTCCGGTTGCACTCGGAGCTGCGCCACAAGTACAACGTCCGGTTGCACTCGAAGCTGCGCCACAAGTACAACTTCTGGTTGCACTCGGAGCTGCGCCACAAGTACAATGTCCGGTTGCACTCGGCACTGCACCACAAGTACAACGTTCCGTTGCACTCGGAGTTGTGTCACAACTACAACGTTTGGTTACACTCGGAACTGTGCCACAAGTACAACGTAAACCCCGAGTGAGGAGTGACCCATTCGCTCGGAGTTTCAGCTGTTATTCTCGATTCACTGGAAGTCAGAAAACTCAAAGGTGATGAACCATATTCAAAGAAAAACCAGATTCGGATAAATCCAGCAAAGTTCTGAACTGCGAAACATAAGTACTCAGGCGTCAGGCCCGAAAAAGTTGAACGGTTACAAAATCACTCGGCATTCCGAGGAAAATAAAAGTGAGGCACCGAGTTTGTTTACTCTGCGGGAGGAGGGCTAGCTGGCTCAACGAACTCATCCAGGTCGATTCCATCGGCGATACGAGTAACAGCCTCAATGAAGGTCTCCATAAAGGACTAGAATTGAAGCTTCTTGGTATTGGCGACCTTGATAGCCGCCAACTTCTCTTCTCTAGCTTCTTTGCAATGAACGCGGACCAGAGATAGAGCCACGTCAGCGCCGCATTGAGCAGGGGACTTCTTCCGTGCCTGCACTCGACCAAGGACTTCATTGAGTCGAGTGATCAGAGACTCGAGGTCATTTTGGAACATCACTTTTGGCCAGAGTTCTGTGTCGATCCATGACATCGCCACCTTCAGTCGTGCAAGATAGTCCACCACGCTGGCAAGACGAGATTCCAGCCGCAACACGTTCATTGCAGCTTCATCTTTGTTGGGGGAATTAATGGGGTCCAGACTCGTCTCAATCCGCCTAGTCTCTTCCTCAAAATTTTGATAGAATTCTGCACACATAGGTCGGCGGTCACATGATGATTCGGTAGTTGCAAATCAGTCGGACAAGGGAAAGTACCTTCAAGCATAAGCAACATCTTCTTCGCGAGTCCTCCTAGATAAGCATCTAGGTCGTTTCTCTTCTGAGTGAGATCTCCTACCTCGTCAGTCAGGGCCACCTTGTCCTTATTTAACTACACGACTTCTTTGTTGGCTTCATTAATGGTAGTCTTCAGCTTGGCATTTTCCTCTTCCAACTTGCTGACTGGAGCCAGCTTCTTGTCAACAAGTTCAGCTTTCTCTCGTGCCATCTTCTGCGCCGCTGCAAGGTCGAGGTCCTTCTGCTCCAAAGTCTGCTTCATTTTGTCTAAAGAAATAACATTCTTCAGACGATCTTGGAGTTGTCTGTTTTCACTGCGCACATCTGTTCGAGTAGAGTCACTCAGTTCAAAAAATGAAAGGAAAAGATGACAATGCAAACAGTCGACAAGTTATTACCTCCCATGGCAGCTGCTTCATCCTTAGCCTTCTGCAAGTTCTCCTTGGCCAACTCCAGGTCGAGATTGAGCTGGATCTATTTCCTTTAGAATTCAGTAAACTAAGTCCTGAGTTCACAAGATTTCTGCAATCAAGGAATAAGACACGACAGCTGACAGGAACAAAGATCAATTGTTTCCGAGCTAAAAGATACAAGTTCAGGTCATTACGGCAAAAAGAGTTCTAAGACTACTGCCGAATCAAACATTCAACAGTAGTATCGGGGACTACACCCAGTGGGTGCACCTAGCGTGCCCCCACTGGTTCAACTTTCCACTCGACATGGTCCGTCCAGTCGAGGAAAAAAATGGAGACAACAATTATTCTCAGACCACCGCCAACTGCCCGCAGTCGACCGCGGTCTCGGGGACTACACCCAGTGGGTGCACTTGGCGTGCCCCCACTGGTGCGGATACCACTCGGCCCGACCTATTTGGACCGAGTGGCAGAACTCTAAAGAGACATTATTCTCAGACCACCACCGACTGCTCACTGTCGACCGTGGTCTCGGAGACTACACCCAGTGGGTGCACTCTGCGTGCGCCCACTGATTCAAGAGTACACTCGGCGCGACCTAGTTGACTCAAGTGGAAGAACTATACAACATAAGTTAAAGCACCCAGTGGGTGAACATATGCAAGGTGCAGACTCATGATAGATGCACATTAAAGGCTTGAAAACATTCATCCACAAACATTTTACGAATAATAAAAGAGTAGTTTTCAAGTACCATATTCTAACAGAGCAAAAATCAAGCTGAAAGATCAGTCGGAAATCAACTCACATGTACATTGGTTTGAAGAGCAGAGATGGCATCATAGGCAGCCTTGCTAGCTTCGTAGACCACCTTCATTTGCTCCATCATAAGGCCTACTTGGCATATAGCCTCCTTAGCAGCGCCCACTGGGTCCTCTGGGACATGATGGGTAATGAAGAGTGGAGTCGGTGGAACAGTCAAAGCAGCCAAGGGATCTAAGGTATGGAGTTGCATGGACGGAGCAAGGACTTGGGCAGTCGAAGCCGAAGGACGGTCAGTCGACACAGGATCGACAAAAGAAACAGAAGCCCGAATTGGATCTCCAGATTGCTGGATCACTGATTCTGGCACTGATGTCGACTAAGGTACCTTGCTGGAAGGCGCCCTCTTGCTTGAAGTCCCGCCCTTTCTTCCCGTGGTCTTTTGAGGCACATCTTCATCATCGTCCGGAAGATCAATGGAATTTGGTAGTGCTGCAAAAGACTCGACCGCAAGAGTTCAGTCAACCGACAATACAATTGACAAAATGAGGGTAAGATAGTGGAGTTGTACCTGCTTTGGAAGTGGCCACGTCCTCAGTCTCCTCATCATCTTGGTCCTTGTAAATGTCCATGGAGGTCCCGGAAGTAGCAACACTGAAAGTTTCAGAACACACTCGGTTAAGCGAAAGAATGAGTTGACAAAACACAGAAGTTTCCGAATGACGCAAAAGCAAAGAGAGAAATCACAATACTTACGCAGAAGCAATGTGAACATCCACCTTGATCTTGGGCAAGGCCTTCCGAGGCTTTGAGGGGGTGGTCTTGAGGTGCTTGGTGGCCTTTTCAGTCGTCTTTGGAGACGAAGTCCGAGTGCATTTTTGCACTTGTGAGCTTGGAGGTGCAGCCTTGCCACACCCGCTCGCAGGGTTTGGAGACTGCTTGGATCGACGCTCTGAGCGAGGTGGTGAGTCAACTTCCTCACTGCCCCCCCGAGTCATCACTGTCATCTTCATAGTCATTAGGGGATTGCCAGTCGTTGCTCTCATCAGTGCTCTCTGTTCCCTCTTGGACTTGCTCCCCATTCGGCATTGAGTACATCTCAGTATAAATCTGCAAGGCAAGAAGTTAAACAGGCATCAATCAGATTCAAGGACAGTTGCAAATTAGAATAAAAATACACTCGGAAACAAAGGTCAGACCTTGTGTCGGTGTCAAAACCGGCGGATCTTGGGTAGGGGTCCCAAACTGTGCGTCTAGGCGGATGGTAATAGGAGGCAGGGGACACGATGTTTACCCAGGTTCGGGCCCTCTTGATGGAGGTAAAACCCTACGTCCTGCTTGATTGTTCTTGATAATATGAGTAGTACAAGAGTTGATCTACCACGAGATCAGAGAGGCTAAACCCTAGAAACTAGCCTATGGTATGATTGTATGTTGTCCTACGGACTAAAACCCTCCGGTTTATATTGACACCGGAGGGGGCTAGGGTTACACAGAGTCGGTTACAAGGAAGGAGATCTACATATCCGTATTGCCAAGGTTGCCTTCCACGCCAAGGAGAGTCCCATCCGGACACGGGACGAAGTCTTCAATCTTGTATCTTCATAGTCCAACTGTCCGGCCAAAGGATATAAACCGACTGTCCAGATACCCCCTAATCCAGGACTCCTTCAGTAGCCCCTGAACCAGGCTTCAATGGTGATGAGTCCGGTGTGCAGATCGTCTTCGGCATTGCAAGGCGGGTTCCTCCTCCGAATACCTCATAGAAGATTTTGAACATGAGGATCGTGTCCGGCTCTGCAAAACAAGTTCCACATACCACCGTAGAGAGAACAATATTTTCACAAATCTAATCTGCCGACGCATTCCGCAGTCTGACATCACACCACAGCCAGGTCACCATTCGAATCGTTTTTCACAACCAACCTTAGCGTGTTTCGCGAGGCGGTTTCCTTGGCACGTCTTGTCGAAGCAGAGATCATGTCCCCTTATTACGAGATTCCCATCAATACGGATGTGGGTAACCCAAGCGCGCCATCAATTACGACACTTGGGGGATAAGCGAGTTTTACCAGGCTGGTGGGGGTCATAGTTTCGTCTGCCCTTATAAAGGGATACGGTTTCACCTTTTTCTACCCACGCCTTCATCCTCCTTGCTCATCCATTCTCGCACACTCGAGCTCCAGCGCCCAAGTCCACATCCTTCTCCTCAACTCTCTCCAAACATGTCCAGAGCGGGAGGCAGGTGGATGGTCTCCTCCGTCACGGATGGACACATCAAAAAACTACGTGGGGCCGGATACTTAGCCGCGGATATCGCGCATCGGCTGCCAGCCGCAGGGCAGATCGTCCCTACCCCGGAACCTTACGAAAGGGTGGTTTTCCTCCCCCACTTCGTCCGCGGACTGGGGTTTCCCCTCCATCCATTCGTCCGCGGCCTTATGTTCTATTATGGGCTGGACTTTCATGATCTGGCCCCAAATTTCATCCTCAACATCTCGGCGTTCATTGTCATGTGCGAGGCTTTCCTCCGCATCCGGCCCCACTTTGGCCTGTGGCTGAAGACCTTCAATGTCATGCCGAAGGTAGTAGGCGGCCAACAAGCGGAATGTGGCGGAGCCATGGTGGGCAAAATGCCCAACGTCACATGGCTCGAGGGCTCCTTCGTGGAGACCATAAAGGGGTGGCAATTGGGGTGGTTCTACATCACCGAGCCGCGCGACACCAACTGGGTGGCGGCCCCCGAGTTTCGATCCGGAATCCCCATTCGGCTTACTTCCTGGAAGGAGAAGGGCCTGTCCTGGGGCTCATCGGTGGAGCTAGACGGACTCCAGAAATGTATCCGGAACATGATAAGCAAGAAACTCAAGCTTGTCAACATAGTCCAGGTCATTCTCTTCCGCCGGATCCTCCCGTGTCAACAACGGGCTTTCAACTTATGGGAGTTCGACCCAGCCCGGCACTAGACTCTACGCGAGCTCTTCGACACGACGCATCAGGACATCTGGAAGGTGCTGTTCAAGGGCGCCGAGGTCCCCCCCTCCCCTTAACGATGACCGCAGGCTAAGCGTGACGCGCCCGGCGAATCCGGTAAGTTCTGTACATCTTGTAGGGTATTTATTTTCCATAGTTTAACCATGGGCGGGATCCGAGCTCCCATGCCTTTGACAGGACTGGGTGGAGACATCGGAGCAGATTGACTACCCGGCCCCTCTGCCCGAAGACCCTGCAGACGCTCTCCTGACGGAGATGCGGACTCCGGCTCCTTATGAGGTGCTGGAGAAGAAGATCAAGAAGAAGGCCACGGGAACCCGAAAGAGTTCCCGGCGCCAAGTGGTATCGGACTCATCGTCCGATAACTCCAAGATGCACTCCTCCCGTGAAAACGAGGGGGAGGAAGACGAAGATTCTCCCCTCCAGCCGGGGGAGACAAGAAAAGGAGGGTCATCCCAACCGGGGAGGCCGAAGGGTCCAAGAAGGGAAGGACTCTCCTTCAGGACTATTCCACCACCGCCGCCGACAACGAAGACGAGTGGTTACTCAGGGCCAAGCACCTAGCGAAGTCGTAAGTATTCGGATACCAGAGTAACTCATAGCATACTTTTATTGCACTACTTCTCCTAACGTCGAATATGATCATGCAGTCCGTCCTGAGCCCGTATCGACGTACCCTCGTCGGACGGTTCCTTGGACTCATCGGATATGAATAGTGAGTCACTTCAACCGCCACCTCTCCTCGCCCTACGGACAATGTCGAGGTATTGTCTCAAGGGGCTCTGAGCCTGGGGGAGATAGTCCTGGAGGCGCGTCAAGGCAACCTTCCGGACTCCAGGCGCAAAGGGAGCAAGACTCCCAAGGGCTCCAAGTTCGGCCCTCAGCCGAATGCCGCGCTGGAACCTCCAGTTGTTCCGGACTCCGGCAGGCGCCCCCCTTCCAAGAGGGGCAAGCCGCCCGTGTCGGTGCCCTCTGTCCATCCAGAGGCACCGGACAACCCGCTGGGAGCGCTTCACGGCGCTTCCATCGATGAAGAGCACCGCACTATTATGAGTGCGGTGATCAAGAAGGTTCAGTTCGCCGAGAGTGGACTGACTGAAGCCTGTGCCAGCCTTCTAACAGGCTTTGAGGTAAGTATTTAAAATATAGGAAAATATTACCGCATAGACAGTAGCCCCTGATGCTCTGTTTGGTGTTCACAAAGAAAAGCCGAATAGAGGATCAAATAATATCTGCAGGAGTCTAATATAAGTATGTCTATATGCGTATGCAGGCTTCGCTGCTGACCTCTGCCGCACTGACTGCGGAGGTGGCCGCACTGAAGCAGAACCTCGAGCGGTCCAAGAAAGAGCTCAGCCTTGCCAATAGGCAGCTCGAGGAGAACAAAGGTAAGTAATACCTTGTCTGTATGTATATAAAAAAAGACGCGGTTGCAAAAATGATAGGATCATCATGGTTGTGCCAGGGGCCACGACCGAAGTGGCGACCCTGAAGCAAGCGCTGTTTGAGGCCGAAAACAAAGCGGCCAAGGAGCGCACCGAGTGGGAGAAATAAGAGGCACGGGTGGGTGAGATGCAGCAAGAGCTCCAGGCTCTCGTGAAGAAGTACGAGACTTTGGAGCTTGACTCGAAGACGCGAGAGTCCGAGCTTGCCGCGGCCCTCGAGAGCACAAAGCATGCCAAGGCTGAAGCCCAAAAGGCCCTCCAGGAAATTGAGGCAATGAGGAAGATAGCAGCGGGTAAGGCATTCATTATGCAAAGCAAGCATGTGAAAGTAAATTACTTGTTACTTATCCGAGTCCGGAGCTCACCAGGAGCGTTCACAGATTTGCCCCGCAGTGTGTCGGATGCCGCAAAGTACTACCAGGCCGAGGAGGGAAGCTCGACGGAGAAATTGTTCTGGTCTCAGTATACTAGGACCGAACACCCGATGCCTGTGAGCGACCAGCTGAAGCAACTGGTCGAGCTGCACAAGGCGGCCGAACAGGCCATGAGGGGCCTTATAGTCCGGATGTGGCCTGGCGACTCCCTTCCCAATAGCTACATCGGCCTGGTGAGGCAGCTTGTGGATGCCTGCCCATGACTGGAAGTCATAAAGCGGTCCTTTTGCATCGAAGGTGCACGCCGGGCTTTTGCCCGTGTGAAGGTGCTGGGCCAAGATGGATGCCGAGAAGCTGGTGAAGGAGGGGCCGCCGCAGGGCAAGGAGCATCGCCACCCCGAAATGTATTATGAGGGTGTCCTGAAGGGTGCCCGTCTTGTGGCGGATGAGTGTGCGAAGGATGTAATTTTTGAATGAACTTGCTCGTGTGATCCTGTATTATGAAAACTTGTTCATATGCGCTATGCAACGCTTGTTTGAATTTAAAATATTACCTTCTGTGTGGCTGTTTATCAAATCCGAGAGATGGCCAGTCGTCGGCTTCTGCCCCCATGCCACGAGTGCTGGGGTGTTCGGGATAAATCTGAGCACTCTTTTTCCCATTGTTGGGTCCTTCGAGGGAGGTGCTCAGCGCAACGAACAAGGCAATCAGACTATAATGCTTTATCACTCTCACTTAGCCATAGAAGCCTACAATTTTAAATTTTGGCGAAACCCCTAGTATCCGGAAGGCCAAATTCGGGGCGCTGTACACGCCTAAGCCGGACAAAGCCGACTCTTCGCCCTAAGCGGCATAAGTCTTTAGGGACTCGAGACCTCTCGAACAGCGACCAGCTCTCGCCTTATCATGATAGTCAGTTTTAGCTTTATCTACTAAGGTCCTAGCCCAGATGAACCGGGGCACAATCGCAGTAGTTCTCCCAGTGCTACCTTAGCCGATATAGCAGAACGTAAGGTACCAAAACATGGGAGCCGGGCAAACCCAACTATTGACCCAAGACATGATTCGGAGCTGATGCATATAATGCTATAAGTTCGGGGTGCCGCACTGTCGAAAGTGTTTGGACTTCTCACGCCGTATTATGGGGTACGCTTAAGCCCCTGGCATATTAGCCGTACTAGAGTGTACGGGTGCTGAATGTCATGAATGAACATATATATATATATATATAAGAATAGAGAATGCGATGATAGTCTAGTGCTATGCATTGTTTATTCAAAAAGGTGCATCGAAGAAGAATGATACAAGTAGTGCGATAGCAAAAAGTAGGACTATTTGACATGTCCCTTCCAAGGGCAAGCTGAGGAATGGTATTTAAAGCAGGTATTTCACTCGTTATCAGAGACCACCTGGGAGTTCCATGGTGCGACGTAGCTTTCTGCCTCCTTGGTTGTTGTATCATGTGTCCGGCAATCGTACTACCGGACGGGGTTTCTAGAGAGTAAAGTCCTGAAAGAGAGAAAAAATAACAAAGCGGGAAGCCCCTAGTGCGGTTGAGCCGCGTTTTGGGGCGTGCCGTAGTTGTGCCCCCACCTATGCCCATGGTATTTTCAATGCGTAATTATGTACACGTGGCACGAATTTCGTCGTTTGGATGGGACTAGGGTGGGGGCCGCATTGCTATGCAAGCTCGGAACGTGCAAGGCGGTCTTGTTGCAGATTAATCCGGGCGCGCTTGACGGTGTCCGGATGTTGAATCACCGAAATGGTGGATTGCCTGAAGAGGCTGCTTTGTGCTTCTGCTGCAAGGGCCGTAGTGTGCTGCTCCGTGCGGAGAGAGCGCTCTGTGTTTCCATTGACTGTGATGACCCCCGAGGTCCTGGCATCTTGAGCTTGAGGTATACATAATGTGGTACCGCATTGAATCTCGCAAATGCGGTTCACCCTAGCAGTGCATGATAGCCACTGCAGAACGGGACTATATCGAAGATTAACTCCTCGCTTCGGAAGTTATCCGGGGATTCGAAGACCACTTCCAGTGTGACTGAGCCTGTGCAATGGGCCTCTACACCTGGTATGACGCCTTTGAAGGTCGTTTTTGTGGGTTTGATCCTTGAGGGGTCTATACCCATTTTGCGCACTGTGTCCTGATAAAGCAGGTTCAGGCTGCTGCCGCCATCCATAAGGACTCGAGTGAGGTGAAATACGTCGATGATTGGGTCTAGGACCAGTGCGGCGAATCCGCCATGACGGATACTAGTGGGGTGGTCCCTGCGATCGAAGGTGATCGGACAGGAGGACCATGGGTTGAACTTTGGGGCGACTGGCTCCAACGCATATACGTCCCTTAGCGCACGCTTTCGCTCCCTCTTGGGGATGTGGGTTGCGTATATCATGTTCACCGTCCGCACTTGTGGGGGGAACCTCTTCTGTCCTCCGGAGTTCGGCGGCCGGGGCTCCTCCTCATCATCGCTATGTAACCCCTTATCTTTGTTTTCGGCATTTAACTTGTTGGCC
The DNA here is from genome assembly GCF_018294505.1 of Triticum aestivum. NCBI lineage: Eukaryota > Viridiplantae > Streptophyta > Magnoliopsida > Poales > Poaceae > Triticum > Triticum aestivum. The sequence goes on along the minus strand of NC_057809.1, from coordinate 273,040,070 downwards.
TGCTTGAACACCCAACACTCCCTATTGGTGTGGTTGGTTGGCTTGTCGGGGGTGCCGTGTATTTGACACGAGCGATCGAGTATACGGTCCAAACTGGACGGGCCCGGAGTGCTTCTTTTGAATGGCTTTTTCCGCTGACCGGGTTTAGAGCCTCTGAATCCGGCATTGACTGCCGTATCCTCGGCATTGTCGCTGTTGATGTGGCGCTTGTGTTTGCTGCGACGTGACCTACCATTGCTATCCTTGGTATCCGAAGTACCATGGTTCTTTGATATGTTATTGCTGCGAGCCAGCCAGCTGTCCTCTCCCGCGCAAAAGCGGGTCATGAGTGTCGTGAGGGCTGCCATAGATTTCGGCTTTTCCTGGCCAAGGTGTCAGGCGAGCCACTCGTCGTGGATGTTGTGCTTAAAAGCTGCTAGGGCCTCTACATCCGGACAGTCGACGATTTGATTTTTCTTTGTCAGGAACCGTGTCCAGAATTGCCTGGCCGATTCCTCTGGCTGCTGAATTATGTGGCTCAAGTCATCAGCATTTGGTGGTCACACATAAGTCCCCTGGAAGTTGTCGAGGAATGCGGCTTCTAGATCTTCCCAATAGCCAATGGATTCTGCTGGCAGGCTGTTGAGCCAATGCCGAGCTGGTCCTTTGAGTTTGAGTGGGAGGTATTTGATGGCGTGTAGATTGTCACCACGGGCCATGTGGATGTGCAGGAGGAAGTCCTCGATCCATACCATAGGATCTGTTGTGCTGTCGTATGATTCGATATTTACGGGTTTGAAACCCTCTGGGATTTGGTGATCCATTACTTCGTCTGTGAAGCATAGGGGGTGTGCAGCGCCTCTGCACTGGGCTATATCGCGATGCAGCTCAAATGAGTCTTGTCTGCTGTGTTCGGCCTGGCCGGATTTACTTTTATTGTATCCGGCGTGACGGTTACCGTCTCGCGTAGTGGCGTGCCCTCATGGTCTGTAGATCGATCTTGCGTGTTTTTCTTTGTCCTCCAACACGTCTCGCAGGTCTAGCGTGTTTCCCCGTGCCTTGACATTTTTATTTGAGTGGCGTCGGGGTGCGGGCTGAGCTTTTGGCTGAAATGCCTCTCTGTCGTGGCCACGAGGTGGCCGATCAGCCGCGTCATACATTGGAGATGTAGGTTTTAATGCTTCCTCCTCCAGTCGGGGTAGCAACCTGCGTTTTGGGTAACTTTTGGGGGGGCATTCGAGTTCATATTCCTCGGTCGCAAGGACTTCAGTCCATCTGTCAGCTAGCAAATCTTGATCAGCTCGAAGCTGCTGTTGCTTTTTCTTAAGGCTATTTGCCATGGCTATAAGCTGGCGCTTGAAGCGCTCTTGCTCGACGGAATCCTCAGGTACGACAAATTCGTCATCGTCGAGGCTTGCCTCGTCTTCGGAGGGAGGCATGTAATTATCATCCTCCGCCTCTCCATCTGCCGCTCTCTCGGGAGGGCTGGCTTCTCCATCCTCCTGCTTTAAATCTTGCTGGAGGGGATTGTCGTCATCTTCGACACCGTTGTAACGCCCTCGATGCGGCTATATCTCCCACGTGTCGAAGCACGACTTAGAGGCATAACCACATTGAAAGCAATGTCACAGGTGAGGTAATCTTCACAACAACCCATGTAATACATAAGGGAAAGAGATACATAGTTGGCTTACACTCGCCACGTCACACAAATAGCATAAATATCAGTGCATTCATCCAGTTACACTCAAGGTCCGACTACGGAACCAAAATGAAGAACAACCCCAAATGCAACAATGTCCCCGATCGCCCCAACTGGGCACCACTACTGATCATCTGGGAAAGAAACATAGTATCGTCCCAAGTCCTCATCAAACTCCCACTTGAGCTCAGTCGAATCACCTGGAGCGGTATCATCGGTCCCTGCATCTGGTTTTGGAAGTAATCTGTGAGTCACGGGGACTCAGCAATCTCACACTCTCGCGATCAAGACTATTTAAGCTTATAGGAGGGGTAAAAGTATGATGTGGAGCTGCAGCGAGCGACTAGCATATATGGTGGCTAACATATGCAAATGGGAGCGAGAAGAGAAGGCAAAGGCACGGTTAAGAAACTATGATCAAGAAGTGATCCTAGAACAACCTACATTCAAGCATAACCCGAGACCGTGTTCTCTTCCCAGACTCCGCCGAAAAGAGACCATCACGGCCACACACTCTGTTGATTCATTTTAAATAAGTTAAGTTTAAGGTTATCTATAGCGGACATTAACAAATTCTCATCTGCCCATAACCGCGGGCATGGCTTTCGAAAGATCAAATCCCTGCAGGGGAGTCCCAACTTAGCCCATCACAAGCTCTCACGGCCAACAAAGGATGTTCCTTCTCCCAAGACAATCCGATCAGACTCGGCATCCCGGCTACAAGACACCTCGACAATGGTAAAACAAGTCCAGCAAAGCCACCCGAATGACAAATCCCGATAGGAGCTGCACATATCTCGTTCTTAGGGCACACTCAAATGAGACTAGCTACGAGTAAAACCAACCCTCAAGTTTCCCCGAGGTGGCCCCATAGGCAGCTCAGTTTGGACCAACACTCAGGGGAGCACTGGCCCGGGGGGGGGGGGGGGGTTAAATAAATATGACCCTCGGGCTCCGGAAACCCAAGGGAAAAGAGGCTAGGTGGAAAATGGTAAAACCAATGTTGGGCATTGCTGGAGGAGTTTTATTCAAGGCGAACTGTCAAGGGGTTCCCATTATAACCCAACCGTGTAAGGAACGCAAAATCAAGGAACATAACACCGGTATGACGGAAACTAGGGCGGCAAGAGTGGAACAAAACACCAGGCATAAGGCCGAGCCTTCCACCCTTTACCAAGTATATAGATGCATTAAAATAGACAAGATATAATAATGATATCCCAACAATAAACATGTTCCAACAAGGAACAAACTCCAACCTTCACCTGCAACTAGCAACGCTATAAGAGGGGCTAAGCAAAGCAGTAACATAGCCAAACAAAGGTTTGCTAGGACAAGGTGGGTTAGAGGTTTGACATGGAAATATGGGAGGCATGATAAGCAAGTGGTAGGTATCGTAGCATAGGCATAGCAAAAGAGCGAGCATCTAGCAAGCAAAGATAGAAGTGATTTCAAGGGTATGGTCATCTTGCCTGCAAAGTTCTCTGAGTTGACGTTAGCTTGATCCTCATAAGCGTACTCAATGGGCTCCTCGATCACGTACTTGTCTCCTGGCTCTACCCAAGCAAGAACAACAAGCAAAGGGAGACACAATCAACCACGTGCAATGCACAAGCAACATGATGCAAAACAATGCATGACATGCGGGATGCGGTATGCGATGCATATGCATGATTTGGAAAGGAAAGATTGAACCTGGCCTCAACTTGGAAAACTAAGAGTGCCACTGGAAAGAGGAGTTGATTTCGGTTGAAATCGATATAAAGATCACCGGAATCGGATGCACGGTTTGGAAATGACAAGCGAAACAAATATGGCACCGGTCTGTGATTAACAGCACGAGACCATCCAAATGCATCAAGAACAACATGCTACAGCACTCTAACATAGCAACAAAATACATGGCAGGGATCCACTCAAGATGCTTGACAAAAGATGAACATTGAGCTACGGCTAATTCACTCAATAGCAAGCTCAAACAAGCATGGCAAAAGTGCAAAATATTTCAGGTTACAGACTTAGTGAAAATAACATCAAGTCAGGAATATAACATCAGGAAGCAATATTAAGAGCAAGATAACTACATGTTGCAGGAACATATCATGGCAAAGCAAGGCATGTCATGAAGCTACTCAATGCATACAACAAAAGTCCCTTACTGACCATAAGCCAAAAGGGATCAGAAAATACAATGGCAACCATGCGAACATAGCAATTATCGTTAACAGATTCAGACTTAGTAGAAAACTGGAACATGGCAAAACAGATATCAAGTAAGCATGTTTGCGAGCTCGATACACTCACTACAAGGCATTGCATGATAAACTAAGCATACACCCAGCAAGTATACATGGCATGGAAGTTAAACATGGCAAGAACAACAACATAGCATTAATGGATCAACTACAACAAGCTCGGCAAAATTGCTAAGCATGTTAACAATCTGCCAGGAACATTTTATAACAAAAGTAGAGCTCGATTGACTCAAGCTAGGGTGCTCCATAAATTCAAACAAAGACATGGATGGATAGAGCACCACAATATCTACACAAGAACCTTACTGATCATGCTCAAAATAGGCACGGATCACTTGGTAGCAACATGAACACATGGCATAAAAATTACAGCAGGAAAAGGACTAAGAAGATTTCTAAGTCCCTGAAATCAGTAACAATAAGTAAGCTACTTTGCATGCTTGTGCTAGTCACCACAGAGATCACAAAAATACATGGCATACACCCCTGTAAAGATGGCATGGCATACTTCAAAACTCATGTAGAGCTCAAGATCATAGCATGTACACATTAATCATGGCAAAAATGACAAAAGAGCAATTACTGATATGAATCTGAAACCAACATTGCATAGCCCTCTTCCAACAGCATTTAGGGCATCAAGATGAGCTCAAATGAATATGATGCAATGAGATGAAATGAAGTACTCGTCGGGACGAACATTTCGATATGCTACACGCACGAATCAGAGCAACGGTGATGCAGTTATGACATGTCAAAATATGCAAAAGTTACTGAGAATTAGGGTTAGAGGCGAAAATGTCAACCGAGATCCAAAACTCCAGATCCAGATCGGCACTGTAGCAGCGGGGGAACCCGAGGTCTTCGGCAAGGCGGCGAGCTCGTTCCGGCGAGGGGAGGGCGAGGGGGCGCAGGAGAGGGCCGGATCCGACCGGATCCGGGCCGGGACGGCGTGGCGGCGAGGTAGGGGACTCCAGGCACGGCGCGGCGGCCGCGGGGTCGAGGGACGGCGAGGTCAGGGCGAGGCGGCGGAGTCCGGCGATGGTGGCGGCGGCCGGAGCGGCAGGGTCACGGGGGAGGCGGCGGAGCGCGGCGCCGGCGCGGGAGGAGAAGCTGCCCGGGAGCGGGCGTCGGTCGGCGGCGGCTTAGGCTGGGGAGGGCCCCGCGTGGGCTGCGTCGGGCCGCGGCGGGAGGTGACCGACGATTGCCACGTGGCGGCAGGCGGTTGGCCGCGGTTGTCTTGTCCGGCGCGGGTGGACGTTGTCCGGCGCGCTGCGGGGGAAATTTTAGGGTTAGGGGGAGAGGAGACCCGGGATTTTCGTGGAGGGACCTATATATAGAGGTAGAGGGAGCTAGGAGGCTCCAAATTGAGCACGGTTTGCGGCCACGCGATTGTGATCGAACAGACTAGGTGATGGAAGGGGTTTAGGTTGGTTTTGGGCCACTTTGGAGGGGTGTTGGGCTGCAACACACACGAGGCCTTTTCGGTCCCTCGGTTAACCATTGGAGTATCAAACGAAGTCCAAATGGCACGAAACATGACAGGTGGTCTACCGGTAGTAAACTAAGGCCGCATGACAAGTCTCGGTCCAATCCGAAAATGTTTAACACCCGCACACGAAAAGGGGTAGAAAGGGACACCAGAGGACATAGGAGCGCCGTAATGCAAAACAGACAACGGGGAAAATGCTCGGATGCATGAGACGAACATGTATGCAAATGCAATGTACATGATGACATGATATGAGATGCATGACAAAGACAAAAACACACGAAGACAAAAAAACCGACAACGAGGAAGAAACATAACTTAGTGCCGGAAAAGGCAAGAGTTGGAATACAAATATGGCATGTTACATACGGGGTGTTACAACACTCCACCACTACGAAAGGATCTTGTCCCGAGATCTAGGACTAGAAAAACTCCAGTTACTCAGAACGGAGGTGATCCTCGCGTTCCCAGGTGGCTTCATGGTCGGAATGATGTGACCACTTAACTTTCAGGAATTTGATAGACTTGTTGCGAGTCTTGTGCTCAGTTTCTTCAAGAATAGCAACAGGGTGCTCATGATAAGACAGGTCTTCTTGGAGGTCAATCTCTTCAAAGTTGATGGTGCGATCAGGAGTCTTGAAACACTTGCGGAGTTGAGACACGTCAAACACGTCGTGCACGTTTGCAAAGTTGGAGGGAAGCTCAAGTTGATAGACGAAATTGCCTCTTTTGCCAATGATCTTGAAAGGACCCACGTATCTAGGGGCAAGCTTCCCTTTGATACCGAAGCGACGAGTACCTTTCATTGGAGAGACGCGGAGGTAGACATGGTCTCCGATCTCGACAGCCAAGTCACGATGCTTGCTATCATAGTAACTCTTCTGGCGCGATTGCGCGGCTTTGAGATTTTCACGAATGACTTTGCACATTTCTTCTGCCTCTGTGATCAAGTCATTTCCAATAAGTTGACGTTCACCCGTCTCTGACCAGTTAAGAGGAGTACGACACTTCCTGCCATAGAGAATTTCGAATGGGGCCTTGCTCGAACTCGCTTGGAAGCTGTTGTCGTAGGAGAACTCAGCATATGGAAGACAATCTTCCCACTTCATACCGAAAGAAATGACGCAAGCCCTGAGCATATCTTTAAGAATCTGATTTACTCGCTCGACTTGGCAACTGGTTTGAGGATGAAAGGTTGTGCTGAAGCAAATGTTGGTGCCTATAGCCTTCTGAAAAGAATCCCAAAACTTGGAGGTAAAGATGCTGCCACGATCTAAAGATATCAACTGCGGAATGCCGTGCAGAGAGACAATCCTGGAGGTATATAGCTCTGCCAACTGAGCTGCTGTGATAGATTCTTTGATAGGAAGAAAATGAGCCACTTTGGTGAGCTTGTCGATGACAACGAAGATTACATCATTGCCACGCTTGGACTTTGGAAATCCAGTCATGAAGTCCATCTCAATGTGGTTAAACTTCCATTCTGGAATGGCAAGAGGTTGGAGGAGACCAGCTGGTCGTTGGTGTTCTGCTTTCACTCTTCTGCAGACATCACATTTGTTCATGAACTGAGCAATCCCGCACTTCATTCGAGTCCACCAATACGACTGCTTGAGGTCCTGGTACATCTTTGTATTTCCAGGGTGAATAGAGAGGAGTGAATTGTGAACCTCGTTCATAATGACTTTACTAAGGTCACCCTTAGGAACAATAATGCGATCCTCGAAGAGTAGAGTATCCTTGTCATCAAGACGATAGCACTTGTACTTGGGTTGACTCTTGGCAATCCCAATCTTCACCTTCTTCACCATAGCATCAAGAAGTTGAGCCTCGCGAATCTGATCTTCCAAAGTAGGAGAGACTTGGAGGTTGGCAAGAAATCCTTGAGGAACAACTTGAAGATTAAGTTTGCGGAAAGCTTCACAAAGCTCTGGTTGGTAAGGCTTGACAATCAAACTATTGCAGTAAGCCTTCCTGCTCAATGCGTCAGCAATTACATTGGCCTTGCCTGGAGTATATTCGATACTCGGATTATACTCTTGAATCATTTCGACCCAACGAGTCTGCCTGAGGTTGAGGTTTGGCTGAGTGAAGATGTACTTGAGACTCTTGTGATTAGTGAAGATGTCCACTTTTCTTCCCAACAAGAAATGTCTCCAAGTTAAAAGAGCATGGACAACTGCCGCCAACTCGAGGTCATGAGTGGGGTAGTTCTTTTCATTGGGCTTCAACTAGCGAGAGGTATAGGCCACAACTTTCTTCTCTTGCATCAACACTGCACCAAGACCTTGAAGGGAAGCATCACAGAAGACCTCGAACTGTTTGGATTCATTAGGAGGAGTCAGAAATGGAGTAGTGACTAACTTCTCTTTCAGGGTGTTGAAAGCGATGTCACATTCAGGAGACCAGACATACTTCACATGCTTCTGGAGAAGGTTGGAAAGAGGCTTCGTGATCTTTGAGAAGTTCTCAACGAACCTTCGACAATAACTTGCGAGCCCAAGGAAGCTGCGGAGTTTCTTCATGTTCTGAGGTGGTTCCCAATTCACAATTGCAGACACCTTCTCACGATTAACAGCTATGCCCTTGGCGGAGATGATATGCCCAAGGTAGGGAACCTCATCGAGCCAAAACTCACACTTTGAAAACTTCGCATAGAACCGATGTTCTCTGAGTTTATCCAGCACCAATCTCAAATGCTTGGCATGATCCTCCTTGTTCTTGGAAAAGACCAAAATGTCATCGAGGTAGACCAAGACGAAGTCGTTTGTGTAGGCGTTGAAGATGAAGTTCATCATGCGGGAGAATGTTGGAGGAGCGTTGACGAGGCCGAAAGACATGACAGTGCATTCATATGAACCATAGCTTGTTCTGAACGCTGTCTTGGGGATATCTTCTTCACGAATGCGAATCTGATGATAGCCCATACGGAGATCAAGCTTGGAGAATACTTGAGCACCTTTGAGTTGTTCAAAAAGCTCATTGATGTTGGGAAGTGGGTACTTGTTCTTTATGGTCTTCTTGTTCAATGGACGGTAGTCGACACAAAGTGGGTCCATTCCATCCTCCTTCTTGACGAAAAGAACACCACATCCCCATGGAGAAGAACTTGGTCGGATCAGACCCATACGCTCTTGAATATCGAGTTGCTTCTTCAGCTCCTTCAACTCTTCAGGTCCAAGCTTGTAAGGACATTTGCAAACAGGTTCCGTGCCAGGCTCAAGATCGATGACGAATTCAACTAGCCGGTGCGGAGGCATTCCTGGAAGCTCTTCTGGAAAGACGTCTTGATATTCACAAATGAATGGAATCTGAGAAATGGCATCCAGCTCACCCTTCTCATTGAGAGAAAACAGTCAAATGGTATTATCACGAGCAGCAAAGACGATTACATCCTCAGACGAATGTGTCAATTGAATCTGTCTGGCAGCACAATCAAGCTGAGCCTTGTTCTTAGAAAGCCAGTCCATTCCAAGAATAAGATCGATATCCGAGTTACCAAGGACCATTGGAGAAGCTAGAAACTTGAAATCACCCATCATGATAGAAATATCTGGGACCATCATGCTAGAACTCAAACGCTTCGCCGGAGAAACAACTTGCAATGCTTTAGGTAATGCCTTAGTGCCAAAGTTGTGCTCCGATGCAAATGGGAATGACATGAAAGAATGCGATGCACCAGAGTCAAAAAGAACTTTTGCTGGAATATCGTTAACAGGGAGGTTACCCATGATGACATCTGACGAGTCCTCTGTCTAAGTTGCGTTCATCATGTTGACCTTGGCGTGCTTGGGATTATGCTTGACCACTGCGGTGCTAGCAGATCTCACAGGAGGAGGAGGAGGAAGACGCCTCTGATTGAAGCATTTGTTGGCATAGTGACCCTTCTGCTGACACTTGTTGCACGTGACCTCCGAGAGCGGACGGTGATACGGAGCACTTGATCTTGGAGCATGAGACGAAGTCTTGTTCTGAAAGCCTGGGTTGGGTGGGTGGGAAGATCTGTTGCCACATTTGCTCTTCTGCTGATAAGGCTGACGTAACGAAGGAGGAGGAGGCAACCAATACTTTTGCTGCTTAGTCACCACTTGAGTTGAGGAAGAAGGAGTTGCATCTCTGACTCGCTTCTTGGAAGCATCACACTTGAGTTGAGCAGTCTCTTGTTTCAGTGCCATGTTGTAAAACTCATCGTACTTCTAAGGCTCAAAAAGCACAAGAGCAAGTTGAAGATCTTCTCTGAGGCCACCTCTGAACTGATAAATCATGCTCTTCTCGTCGGGGACGTCCTGCTTGGCGAAACGAGCGAGCTTCTGGAACATGATGTTATACTGGTAAATAGACAAGCTGCCTTGCTTCAGGTTGCGGAATTCCTCACGCTTGCTCTCAACAGCACTCTGAGGAATGTGGTGAGCTTTGAAGTCTTGACGGAATTCATCCCAGGTAATCACACGGCCTCCTATGGAATCTTTGTATTGTTGAAACCATTCTGCAGCTTGGTCTTTTAGTTGAAACAAAGTGAACTTGACAAAGTCCTCAGGCCTAACATTGCTGCACTCGAAATGCTTGCAGATATCCACGAGCAAATCATTAGCGTCTGTTGCCTCGACACAGTTGCTGAAGGTCTTTGGCTGGTTAGCGAGGAACTGCTTGACTGTAGCAAACCGATTCTGATTGTTGCCATGGCCTTGGTTGCGCTCTTGCAAAATTTGCATGATCAGCTGCATGTTGGCATTGGTAGCGGCCATCACGGCTTGCCATGCCTCCGGAGGTGGAGGAGGTGGTGGCGGAGCAGGATTCGAACGCGTAGGAGGAGCTATCCTGAAGAGGGTGACATCCGTTAGCATCATGAAAGACAAATCTTCAAGCTGAATCAAATGGATCGAAATTGCAACATATAGTCTTAACATCCGAACAAAATGAACGAATGCATTCCAATTGAAATGGTCACACTTCCATAAATTGAGAAGCACTTAGAAAGAGGTAGAAGTATAAAACAACAAGGTACGGACAAGAACAAATACTTGGTGAGGATTACCCAATCACAAACCAAATATTCGCGGAAGAAATACTAGAGCTACAAGAATTCCCACCTATGAAACTCCCGAACCTTTCCGGTTATGCAATCAGATGTTGGGGATACAGGGGAAGCATAATATCTCACCCAAAGCTAGCAATTCCTACATCCAACTGTATCCATCCTTCAACACATAACCTAGAAACCTTCGGAAATCATTTACCTCAACCTTCGAAAAGCATCCGTTATACGAGTTATGGCGATACTCCTCAACTCCCGCCCCGGTACTGGGTGGCGTTGAAGTAGACATGGCATGCAAGCTAAACATGGCAAGAAAAAGAACATAGCATGAATGGATCAACTACAACAAGCTCGGCAAAATTTCTAAACATGTTAACAATCTACCAGGAACATTTTATAGCAAAAGTAGAGCTTGATTGACTCAAGCTAGGGTGCTCCATAAATGCAAACAAAGACATGGATGGATAGAGCACCACAATATCTACAAAACAACCTTACTAATCATGCTCAAAAGAGGCACGGATCACTTGGTAGCAACATGAACACATGGCATAAAAATTACAGCAGGAAAAGGACTTGGAAGATTTCTAAGTCCCTGAAATCAGTAACAATAAGTAAGCAACTTTGCATGCTTGTGCTAGTCACCACAGAGATCACAAAAATACATGGCATACACCCCTGTAAAGATGGCATGGCATACTTCAAAACTCATGTAGAGCTCAAGATCATAGCATGTACACATTAATCATGGCAAAAATGACAAAAGAGCAATTGCTGATATGAATCTGAAACTAACATTGCATAGCCCTCTTCCAACGGCATTTAGGGCATCAAGATGAGCTCAAATGAATATGATGCAATGAGATGAAATGAAGTACTCGTCGGGACGAACATTTCGATATGCTACACGCACGAATCGGAGCAACGGTGATGCAGTTATGACATGTCAAAATATGCAAAAGTTACTGAGAATTAGGGTTAGAGGCGAAAATGTCAACCGAGATCCAAAACTCCAGATCCAGATCGGCACTGTAGCAGCGGGGGAACCCGAGGTCTTTGGCAAGGCGGCGAGCTCGTTCCGGCGAGGGGAGGGCGAGGGGGCGCAGGAGAGGGCCGGATCCGACCGGATCCGGGCCGGGACGGCGTGGCGGCGAGGTAGGGGACTCCAGGCACGGCGCGGCGGCCGCGGGGTCGAGGGACGGCGAGGTCAGGGCGAGGCGGCGGAGTCCGGCGATGGTGGCGGCGGCCGGAGCGGCAGGGTCACGGGGGAGGCGGCGGAGCGCGGCGCCGGCGCGGGATGAGAAGCGGTGCAGGTGCGGACGTCGGTGGGCGGCGGCTTGGGCCGGGGAGGGCCCCACGCGGGCTGCGGCGGGCCGCGGTGGGAGGTGACCGGCGATTTCCATGTGGCGGCAGGCGGTGGGCTGCGGTCGTCTCGTCCGGCGCAGGCGGACTTTGTCCGGCGCGTTGCGGGGGAAATTTTAGGGTTAGGGGGAGAGGAGACCCGGGATTTTTGTGGAGGGACCTATATATAGAGGTAGAGGGAGCTAGGAGGCTCCAAATTGAGTACGGTTTGCAGCCACACAATCGTGATCGAACGGCCTAGGTGATGGAAGGGGTTTAGGTGGGGTTTGGGCCACTTTGGAGGGGTGTTGGGCTGCAACACACACGAGGCATTTTCGGTCCCTCGGTTAACCATTGGAGTATGAAACGAAGTTCAAATGGCACGAAACTTGACGGGCGGTCTACCGGTAGTAAAGCAAGGATGCATGACAAGTCTCGGTACAATTTGAAAACGTTTAACACCCACACACGAAAAGAGGTAGAAAGGACACCGGAGGACATAGGAGCGCCGGAATGCAAAACGGACAACGGGGAAAATGCTCGGATGCATGAGACGAACACGTATGCAAATGCAATGTACATGATGACATGATATGAGATGAATGACAAAGACAAAAACACACGAAGACAAAAAAACCAACAACGAGGAAAAAACATAACTTAGTGTCGGAAAAGGAAAGAGTTGGAATACAAATATGGCATGTTACATACGGGGTGTTACAACTGTCCGGGGTGCTATTATCTCCTGTGCCGGTATTACTGCTTTTGCCTTGGCGAGACGTAGAGCGGCACCGCTGACGTCGGCGCTTGGGTTGCTTCTTGGAGGGGTCATCCTCCGCTGTCCCGTCGCCATTGCCATCTTTGGGTGTGTCCACCATATATATATATATATATATTATATGATGAGGTGGCTGTCCAGTGCCCTGTGGGCAATGGTTCTTGTTCGTCTCCTGCATCGTCGTCCATACTATCGATGTCTTTGGAGTCGAAGTCGAGCATGTCGGTCAAATTGTCAATAGTGTCTACTAATTGGGTGGTGGGTGGGCGGCGAATTTCTTCGTCATCCGCATCCCAATCCTGCCGGACATAGTTTGGCCAGGACTCTCCTTACAAGGAGAGAGACCTTAATGAGTTCAGTATGTCGCTGAAGGGCGAGTGCTGAAAGATATCCGCGGAGGTGAACTCCATGATCGGTACCCAGCCGGATTCGATAGGCACGGGCGCAGACAGTTCGGAGTTCATGGCCGGGGAAGAATCCGGCAATTTGGCGTCACGGCTCTCATGAAGGGTAAGGTCGATACTCGGCCCGATCGCCGCTGAGAATGCGGCCTCCATGGCGGGGTCTATCCCCCCGTCCATGGATGGCGCAATTGGTTCCGAATTGAGGGTCGGAGCGGTTGCTGGTGCGGTCTCCTGAACACTGTCTGATGGTAGACGTAAATCAGGCTCATCGTGACCGTGCGGCGCGCTCGGCAGGGGCTCGAATCCGTCGAAGATCAAGTCTCTGTGGATGTCGGCCGTGTATTTTAAGCTTCCAAACCTGGCCTGGTGGCCAGGGGCGTAACACTCGATCTGCTCCAGATGGCCAAGCGAGTTGGCCCGCAGTGCGAAGCCGCCGAATACAAAGATCTGTTCGGGGAGAAAAGTCTCACCCTGGACTGCATTGCTATCGATGATCGAAGGAGCCATCAAGCCTAATGATGACGACACAGAGGAACTCTTAATGAAAGCACCAATGTCGGTGTCAAAACCGGCGGATCTCGGGTAGGGGGTCCCGAACTGTGCGTCTAGCCGGATGGTAACAGGAGGCAGGGGACACGATGTTTACCCAAGTTCAGGCCCTCTTGATGGAGGTAAAACCCTACGTCCTGCTTGATTGTTCTTGATAATATGAGTAGTACAAGAGTTGATCTACCACGAGATCAGAGAGGCTAAACCCTAGAAGCTAGCCTATGGTATGATTGTATGTTGTCCTACGGACTAAAACTCTCTGGTTTATATAGCCACCGGAGGGGGCTAGGGTTACACAGAGTCATTTACAAGGAAGGAGATCTACATATCCGTATTGCCAAGCTTGCCTTCCATGCCAAGGAGAGTCCCATTTAGACATGGGACGAGGTCTTCAATCTTGTATCTTCATAGTCCAACAATCCGGCCAAAGGATATAATCCAGCTGTCCGGATACCCCATAATCCAGGACTCCCTCACCTTGTCTGGCTCATTCTCGGCGTCGAATGGTGCAACCCTCCTGGACCCCCTTGGGTTGTCTTTGTTTCGAGTGATGCTCCACATCCACTACTCCACCGTCTCCTTGGTGACTTCCTCTGGGTTGACTCGAGCGGTGTTGTTGGGGCCCGAGTACATCCACATCGGATGATTGCGAGCTTGAAGAGGCTGGATGCGTCGACTGAGAAACACTTCCAACAAATCCATGCCAGTCACGCCATCACAGATCAGTTGGACTACTCGGTCGACTAGCATGGACACCTCTCCCTTCTCTGATGGAGTCACGATCAGCAAAGAGGGTTGGCGGGCTCTATCCATGGTGAAGGGGGGAAGACCGGTCGACTGACCAGGAGTCAGAACGTCTTGGCAGTAGAACCAGGTCGACTGCCACCCCCTAACTGAATCAGGAAGGGTCATAGCTGGAAAATTACTCCTACCCCTCGTCTGAATCCCTAAACCCCCACACATTTGGATCACATGCGTCTTTTTGTCATTCAGATTTGCCTTCTTCACAGATTGAGAGCAGCAAGTAAAGATGTGCTTGAACAAACCCCAATGCGGTCGATAGCCCAAGAAGTTTTCACACAGAGAGATGTATGCAGCGAGATATGTGATTGTGTTCGGGGAGAAGTGATGAAGTTGAGCACCAAAAAAGTTCAAGAAACCCCGGAAAAAAGGATGTGGAGGCAGACTAAAACCGCGGTCGACATGAGTGGCAAGGAGGACGCACTCACCCTCCTGCGGCCGAGGCTCGTTCTCGTTCCCCGACAACCTCCAAGACCGATGGGTGATTAAGCCTCTACTGGCCAGGTCCTCCAAGTCCTCCTTCTAGATCACGGATCGAATCCAGTCCTCCTGGATCCACTAGGCGGCAAACCCGACCTCGACGATGACCCCTGACTCGTCTTCTTGCCCTTCACCGCCGTTGTCTTCTTCGAGCGCTCCAGGGCTGCCGTCTTGTCCTTGCCCATGGCGATGGAGTGCTTGTGGGAGAACGGAGACGATGAAGATGACGGAGAGCGTGGTGGATAAGTAGAGGAAGATGTGGACGATTGAGACGCACATTGCGTTGCATCGACTCGGGCGCTATTTATGAGTCCACTTCCGAGTGGCCGACGACTGGGCCCGAGCGATCTAATCATATCCCGCAGCAGGCGCTCGCCTGATATGTGGCGGAAAAGGCGGTGTGAAGATCAAGGCGCCCTCATCTATCCACTCCGATTACTGTGGCACGCTACATCCTGCGTGCTTCCCTGAAATTTCGAATCCCGTAAAATCTGGGGGCGGCAGAGCTACCAATCGCTCCGATGATTTCGTACCAAAACTCACTCGAAGATTATTAGCATAACTCACTCGACGACCTCTGAATTGATCAAGGCGACTGAATCAGAGCTGAAGCCCCAGCATAATTCCCCGATTCCGGTGAAACACCTCCGAGGCGTGGAATCGAATTAGAACCAACTTCAACTCTCTTTTCACTTGGACCTCAATCCATTCGAGGGCTAATGACGATGCCACTAACCGAGGGTAGGGTCATAGGCCCGCCAAGACGCCCTACCCAAGGTCACCAACCTAGAGTCAAGAATGTCCAAAGTGCAACAAAGAATACTGACTGAAGTAACCTTGAAGTGCAATCTACTCGACCAATTATCTCACTCGGATACCCCAATTCCATTCGACCAAGAAGAAGTCACTCGACTATACAAGAAACCACTCGGAGTACAGAAGATCTAAAGCCACTCAGGACGGCAACGGTCAGGAATTCACTCTGCAGTCTTTAAGATCATTTATATCTCTTTATAGCTGGCATTATCAGTAACGCCCTGTCTTAATGTATATTGAACCCTGTGTAACGGGTGATGGTTGGGGTCATGGAGCACTCTATATAAGCCACCCCCTCCTCTGACACAAGGGTTCACACCCGTTGTAACTTTCACGCATAATCCGGTCGACCAGGCCTCCGGGCACCGAGGCATAGGGCTGTTACTTCCTTCGAGAAGGGCCTGAACTCATAAACCTTGCATGCACAACCTCACCGTAGCTAGGACCTTGCCTCCTCCTACATACACCCTATTCTATTGTTAGACTTACTCCCACGATAGTTGGCGCCCACCTTGGGGCAGGTGTCTTAGTTACTTCCGGCAAGGTTGCATTTTTTCTGATCTTCATCAACATGGTTTCCGGTGGTGGATTGGCTTTGGGTCGCGAGATCCAACTCGGCACACTCGTCTTCATCGCCGACAACTCCGCTTGGTTACAAGAGGCCCCCTCGACGCCGAGGCCCTTCCAATCCACAGGGTGGTGCACTTCCGTGCAAGTGCCTACGGCGTCCTCCTGCGGCAGCTGTCGACCCAGCATCGGTCGAATCCCACATCGTCCACCCTTCCAGTTGTACGCCGTCTCAAGAGATCTGGCCGATCGTGGCTTCAGCACTGGGTGAAACACGTGGTGGCCCGCCAATCGGCCACCCCACAAGTCACGGCAATCGAGCCCGGCGAATCTTTCTACGGGCTCTTCGACTAGTTCCGCTGAGACTCTGTCCGAATGCGGGAGCAGTGACTCGGCGGTGGAGGTTCTGATGGTCGACACGCCATGCAGCCCACCAGGTTTCCTCGTAGTGGCTATGGCGATGGTGGTGGCGGTCTGTCTCGCGGCCGCGATGAGTATCACCCCGAGGCCCTCACTTTGGAGCAGAAGGAAGAGCTGCATCGTCGCAACATGGAGGCTCTTCACACCCCCATCATTGGAGAAACCTCTGAGGCTCGGGCCATGGAGACTGCGCGCCTGGCCACCTTGGCTGAGCGCGCACGTTTGGAGAATCTCCAACATTCACTCAACGAACGCGCTCGTCGGCAGATCCCTGAATCCAGTCGACGAAATCGACAGTTTTTTCCGCCTGAACCTCAGGTATATCGCACACCAGTCCAAAATCTTGCAGCGACAACCCGCATAGCAGAGTCGATTCAGCCATCCCGTTCAGAGGTTGGTAGAGGTTTGCTGCAAATCTGAGCGTTGCTTCAGGCGGGAGGGAACAAAACTTAGCCGTTTCTCAGTCGCGCAACAGGATCCACAGCCGATCCGTAATGGCGGACACCGTCCAGTTGGCTCACAGCCCAGGATCGCCTCTGCGGCGTGAGGGTCATGGGCACCTCCAGGAGCAGTACCTTGGTCGGAACGATGAGCAGTATGATCATCGACTCGGCCGTGATGACCGCCGTCGAGTGCCTACACCCCCTCCGATGGGCGGGTCATATGTGCCCCCGCAATACGATGACAGGTGCCCGTATGGTGATGAACGAAGAGTTCTGGTCGACCCAGGGAACCTGTTGGGGATATTACTACTGGACGTAAACCAGCCAGGAGTAGCCGAATTAACTCCAAGAAGATCAGAAGGCCATGAAGACGTAAGGATGGTGGCGCTTTACGAAGGCCCAAGGCCCGAAGGCGAGTTAAGACCTGTAGATGGAAACTGACTTTATCATATACCTTGCATTGTAAGATAGGAAGGATAGAGACCGAGCCAGACACGTTTATGATCCGGCCTTGGGACTTTGTAAACCGGCGGGCGTCAACCTATGTATATAAAGGGACGAGCCGGCAGCGGTTTAGGGACAACAGACACAACTCGAGAGCCAGGCAAAGCGGATTCGCTCCCTGGTCATCGAAACCCTAGCAATACCAACACAACTAGACGTAGGCTTTTACCTTCATCGAAGTGGCCGAACTAGTATAAAAACCCTCATGTCCCTTGTCTAGTTTAACCCCTTTAAGCTAACCTGTAGCGATGGCTCCATGACTAAGTCCTTTCACGAGGACATCTGTCGTGACAAACCCACGACAGATGGCGCCCACCGTGGGGCGATCACATGATGGTTTCAATTTCTTGAAGGGCAGCTTCGAAGGACTCAAGGGATACGCTTTGGGCCAGATGACGAAGAATCGTCGCGTCAAGCTCTACAATGACGACGCAGGATGGGGTCCCGAGGCCGGTTCAATCAAATACGGGTACCGGGTCCCCTTTGGTGGGATTCACGTCTTCATCGGCAAGATCGGCGAACCGGGCCTTGAGCCGGACACCTGCACCGACATCATTGAGACGGCTCAGCGTGCAAGCCCTACCCCAGTTCAGCCCGTGCCAAGGCATGTTTTCATAGGTGTCATCCATGGAGCGGAATATGAGGATGGACCAGCATCTGATGGAGAAACCCTTATCCGTTCCGATGACGAATCTTCAACCGAAGAAACCGAGTCGCTGTATCATCTCCAGGACGACCGGATTAGTGGGAGTTCCGATGGCAACAGTATTCCGGACCCCCTCGATCTGCCAAACCGGGTCACGGTCTTCATGGCCGGTACAGAACCAGCGCAACACTCTTCTACCACCGCGACGATGTTCTCTGGTTCAGCAACAGCAATGCCAGCAGGAGCAAGGGGCTCTGCGCCGTCTCCCGTTCAGGTTTTTTCTGATTTGTTCGACACTTTGGCAACTATGATGGCCGCGGAGGTGGACGCGGCATCCCAAGATCAGCATAATGCAGAGATTGCAAAGGTGAAGGATCAGATAACTCAGGCTAAAGCGGACCTGGTAGCAGAGAATGCCAGGAGGGCTACAGAAAGGGCCGAGTTGGAAGCTCAGGACTACCGGCTTAGGTTGGACCAAAATGCCTCAGATGAGGTCATGAGAAGGAGATACCGGTCGCACCTCCCGCTGGGTTATGAGCCAAGAAATCTCTTCAACACGCTAGGAGCCGGAGCCAGTAACCAGCCAGTGGTAAACCGGACGGAGCCGCTGGGAATAGGAGCGCCGGTTCAGCCGCGCACGATGAACCCGCCTCGTCAGAACAACGTAGTGCCGCAGTATATTCCGACGCCCCCGGGGCATTAATCCAACCTGTTGGATAACACTGTGGCAGCCTCTTCACGATTGGCAGCCCTCCCAACTGACGGTGAGTCACCAGTGGCGATTGAGACACAACGGGCTAGAGAGCTCCTTTAAACAGCTTTAAACCAGCAGCAGGCATATTCGCATAGTCGCGAGAGGATTCATTCCACCCCCCGCCCAAGTCAGAGCTATAGCAGGCACGTTGAGGATGAGCCAGCCGTGTCAAGCAGTGCATGTCACCGTAACTCTCCGCGAGGGCATAACCCGGCAGGTGGCGGTGCTAATGCGCAGGATGTGGTGGATAATGGTCATGCGCAACGAGAAGTCGAGTTAGCAGCTCTGCATGCAGCCCATCAACCTACTCCGGTTCGCCCTACCGCTTCAGTGGAGCCAGGCATGGTCTTCAGTTCTTTAGGGGTGCCGTGTCTTACCCCCGTTTTACGTAATGTACGGCTACCCAAGGATTTTAAAGGCCCTCGTAAGGTGCCCAATTACACTGCCAATTTGCAACCAGAATCGTGGGTTGAAAGTTATGAGATGGCAATGGAGGTGTTGGATGTGGATGAAGCGGTGTGTACTAAGTACTTCACCATGATGTTGGAGGGGACAACTCGTACTTGGTTAAAGAGCTTACCAGCTAACTCTGTCGGATCATGGGCCGAGTTAAAACACCGGTTTATCTAGAATTTTAAAGATACTTGTAAGCAGCCTATGTCGATTGTGGACTTGGCCGCTTGTGTTCAAGAGGATGGGG
The DNA here is from genome assembly GCF_018294505.1 of Triticum aestivum. Classification (NCBI taxonomy): domain Eukaryota; kingdom Viridiplantae; phylum Streptophyta; class Magnoliopsida; order Poales; family Poaceae; genus Triticum; species Triticum aestivum. The sequence continues at coordinate 273,020,404 of NC_057809.1, read as the reverse complement.
AGTCTACAACCCATTGGGTGAAGCGGGTCTCTGCTATTCTGCATTCATCGGATCGCATCAACGCGGATACAGCAGTGTTAATGTTGGAGGGCAATTGCCGGTTTCTACCGTTAAACTGAAGTTAGGAAGGCTCAAACGTCACTGCAATGACATGCCAACGCTTATGGCCGCTTTGGTTAAATATGCCGAATCAGATAGTGCCAAAGACCCTGACTCGAAGGAGGACAAACTGGGGAAAGGGAAGAAGAACGACAACACCAAGGGACAACAGCATAACCCGGCAGGTCATGGGGACAATGGTAAGCGCAAAGCAGACAATAGTTTGGACTTTGTGGCTAACACCAATGCTCAGATAACGGTCAGCGTCATAAGGGCAAACAGCCCCAGAGGGGCGGAGGGTCAGACCCCAATCTGGAGCGCCTGTTAAATCAACCTTGTCCAAAGCATGGATCAAAGGAGAGGCCAGCTTCACATCTTTGGAAGGATTGTTACATCATGCGAGAGTTGAAGAACTCCAATATGTTTCAATACGACAATGGCCCGCCCGGTGGTTCAGGAGGTGGTTTTCATGGGCCGGGTTATGAAGGTAGCAGCTCTGGTTCAGGATTTCAAGGAAATCAAACCGGACATAGCAATCAAGGGAACCAGGGCAATCAGGGAGGTTATAACCATCTGGGGAATCATCAATAGCAGCAGACGGGTTATCAGAGCAATCCGAAGAAGTTGAATAGTGGGCAGTATCATGTCTTCACCACTAGCTTGTGCAAGCGTGATCAGAAGCTTCACAAGAGGGCTGTGAACTCTGTTGAACCGGCAGTGCCTCAATATTTACGCTAGTCTGAGCAACCAATTTTATTGAGTCGAGAGGATCACCCACCCCGGGTTGATAATCTGGGTCATCTGGCCTTAGTGGTGGCACCTCAAGTTGGGGGGTATAAGTTCACCAAAGTGCTCATGGATGGTGGAAGTAGTATCAACATCCTGTACTATAATACCTTCCGCCGTATGGGATTGACAGATAAGAATCTTAAACCGTCTAACACCATTTTTCATGGTGTGGTGCCTGGTAAGTCTGCATATGCACTGGGCAAAATAGCCCTAGAGGTGGCTTTTGGAGATGATCATGATTCAAGGTCAGAAACATTGACTTTTGAGGTGGTGAAAATCAAGAGTCCGTATCACGCCCTGTTTGGACTACCGGCGTATGCCAAGTTCATGGCGATGCCGTGTTATGTTTATCTGCAGCTTAAGATGCCAGGTCATAAGGGGACCATCACAGTACATGGGAGCAGGAAGATTGCTTTGGAATGTGAGGAAGGTGATGCGGCTTACGCTGAGTCGGTTTGTGCCACAAAAGAGCTAAAGTTTTATAAAGACAAGGTTGATCCGGCAGACATGACTTCTTTGAAAAAGCCAACTATGGAGCACGATCCGGCATTGAAGTTTAAATCGGCCACATACACTACGATGGTTGATTTTGTTCCTGGCGATTCATCCAAGTAGTTCAGCATCAGCACTAACCTGGATCCCAAATAGGAAAGCGCTCTCATCGAGTTCATCCATGAGAACCGGGACATCTTTGCATGGAAGCCTTCTGACATGCCAGGTGTACCGAGGGAACTCACTGAGCACACACTTAATATAGATCCTAAGTTTAAACCGGTCAGGCAGTTTCTCCGCCGCTTCAACGAACAAAGGCGTAAGGCTATTGGTGAGGAGGTAGCTCGGCTGTTGGCCGCAGGGTTTATCGTGGAGGTTTTTCACCCTGAGTGGTTAGCTAATCCCGTGCTGGTTCTTAAGAAAACGGCACTTGGCGTATGTGTGTGGACTACACAGATTTGAACAAAGCTTGTCCAGCAGATCCCTTTGCCCTCCCTCGCATTGATCAAATTATTGATGCTACGGCGGGTTGTGACCCTTTGTGTTTTCTGGATACTTACTCTGGTTATCATCAGATCAAAATGGCAATTAAGGACCAGGAGAAGACAACTTTTATAACTCCCTTTGGAGCCTTCTGCTATGTCTCCATGCCCTTTGGGCTCAAGAGTGCTCAGGCGACTTATCAGCATTGTGTTCAGAATTGTCTTCATAAACAGATTGGGCGCAATGTTCATGCATATGTGGATGATATTGTGGTGAAGTCCAGGAAGGAGGAAACATTGATAGATGACTTGAGGGAGACTTTTGACAACCTCTGGGTTTATAAGATGATGCTTAATCCGGACAAATGTGTCTTTGGTGTTCCAGCAGGCAAGCTCCTGGGTTTTCTGGTGTCAAACAGGGGCATTAAGGCTAATCCGGAAAAAAATTCAGCAGTCACGTCCCTGGCTAAACCGGCATGTATCAATGACGTTCAACGTTTAGCCGGCCGGATTGCGGCTTTGAGCCGGTTTATTAGTCATCTCAGGGAGAAAGCTATCCCTTTATATCAGATGCTAAAGAAAACGAATGACTTTGTCTAGAGTGATGTGGCTGATAAAGCGTTTGAGGATTTGAAGAGGCGGTTAGCTGAACCGCATGTCCTTGCGGCTCCAGTTGATAAAGAGCCTTTATTTCTGTATGTGGCTGCTAATTCCCGAGCTGTTAGTGTGGCTATTGTTGTGGAGCGCAAGGAGGCTGGAAAGGAGTATCCGGTTCAACCACTGGTTTATTATATCAGTGAGGTGCTTATCGAATCAAAGCAGAGGTATCCGCATTGGAAGAAGCTGGTGTATGGGGTGTTTATGGCAAGCCGGAAGCTCAAGCATTATTTTCAGGGTCATCCTATCACAGTGGTTAGTTCAGCCCCTTTGGGAGATATCATCCAAAACAGAGAAGCGACTGGCCGGATTGCCAAGTGGGCTATTGAACTTGGACCTCACGGGCTCAGGTATACACCTCGCACAACGATCAAATCTCAAGCACTCGTGAACTTCATCAATGATTGGACAGAGTTGCAGGCACCAGAGGAAAATCCAGACAATACTTATTGGACTATTCACTTTGATGGGTCCAGGCAATTGGAGGGCTCGGGGGCTGGAGTCATATTAACTTCCCCACGAGGTGACAAGTTTTGTTATGTTCTTCGCTTAATGTTCCCTTGCACTAACAATGCAGCTGAGTACGAGGCCTTACTCCACGGTCTTCGGATGGCTAAGGAGATGAACTTTAGTTGGGTTAAGTGCTTCGGTGACTCGGACCTGGTGGCTCAATAGGTATCTGGCACTTGGGATTCTAAAGACCCACTCATGGCTGCATATCGACTAGAGGTGGACATAGTGGCTGGTCATTTCAAGGGCTATCAAGTTGACCATATAGACCGGCGAAAGAATGAAGCGGCGGACGCTTTAAGTCATCTAGGCTCTCAGCGTAAACCGGTGCCACCTAATGTCTTCATCGACGTACTGCATTATCCGTCGGTCAAGATACCCACAGAGGATGAGTTGGCTATTCCTGACCCGGAGGCCCAATTGGTGGCAGCATTGCATGTTATACCGGATTGGACAGTCCTGTACTTGGCTTACATGAACCGGGGCGAGTTACCGGAGGATGAAACCTTGGCCCGGCAGATAATCCAGCGATCCAAGTCAATGACCATAATCAATGGGAGTTACATCGTTACAGTGTCACAGGAGCAATTCAGCGTTGTGTGTCTCCTCAAGAGGGTTGTGAGATTTTGCGAGAAATCCATGAAGGAGATTGTGGTCACCACGCCGGTTCAAAATCTTTGGTGGCCAAGGCTTTTCATCACGGCTTCTATTGGTTGACGGCTCATGCTGATGCTGAGGATTTAGTCAAAAGGTGTGACAGTTGTCAAAAATTTGCACGTCGCGCTCATGTTCCGGCTCAGGACTTGAGAATGATTCCAACTTGGCCGTTTGCAACTTGGGGGCTCGATATGGTTGGACCCTTTAATAGATCCAAGGACAAAAAGACCCACCTGTTAGTGGAAGTTGACAAGTTTACCAAGTGGGTAGAAGCAGAGCCAGTCAGTAAGTGTGATGCAGCCATGATAGTTCAATTCATCAAAAAGGTGATATTCTGGTTTGATTTTCCACACAGTATTATAACTGATAATGGTACTAATCTGTCAAAGGGTGAGATGGAATAATTTTTCAACGTGAGCACATCCGGCTTGATGTAGCGTCAGTGGCTCACCCCCAGTCTAATGGTCAAGCAGAGAGGGCAAATCAAGAAATTTTGAGAGGTATCAAACCCCGGCTTATGGTTCCTTTAAAACGGACACCGGGTTATTGGGTGGAGGAGTTACCTTTTGTGTTGTGGAGTATCAACACCACACCTAACAGATCTACGGGTTACACGCCTTTCTTCATGGTTTACGGAGCATAGGCGGTTCTCCCTAGTGACATCCATCATGACTCACCCCGTGTAACGGCTTATGTTGAAGCTGAGAATGAGAAAGCACGTCAGGACTCGCTGGACCTGTTAGATGAGGAGCGTGATTTAGCGGCAGCGCGTTTGGTGATTTATCAACAAGATCTCCGACGTTATCACAGCCGCCGGGTTAAGACCAGAACTTTTCAAGAAGGCGATCTGGTGCTCCGGCTCATCCAGGATCAGACTAATATGCACAAGTTATCCCCACCTTGGGAAGGACCTTTTGTGGTCATCAAAAATCTGCACAACGGGTCATACTACCTCATTGATGTTCGAGAGCACAAAGACTCACGCAAGTCGGAGGAGGAGACTCAGCGGACGTGGAATATAGCTCTTCTTCGGCCTTACTATACTTGAGCCACAGGCTCTTCTTATGTACATACTTATGACAATGTATATATTATATAATAAACCGGAGCCTCAGTTAAAGCGGGGTCTCTGTTCTTTTTACATCATGTGTGGTTCCATGGGGGCTTCTACTTACAGAGCGGAGTTCTATTAACCCGGCTCATAAGGCCACACAGATAAAAAGGGAATCACTAGGGGGCTTGGTCGTATTTGAACCATAGCTACACCTCTTGATCGGTTTAACACCAAAAAGGGAAATCACTAGGGGGCTTGGTTGTGCTTACACCATTGCTACACCTTTTGATAGGCTTAAAAGCCAAAAGGAAATTATGTGGAACCAAAGAGAGGCTGTTGCATAAAGCACAACTCAAACATAGGTCCCCACTAAGCATTGCTCAAATATTACTTGGGGGCTCCTTGCTTCTCAAAGAACAACGAGCTTGCACCCTTGTAGTAGGCTATCAAGCCAGGCTTGGAAGCCAGGTGTATTCACCTAAACCCCCCGGTTATCCTGCCTCTTTAAGTAAGCCACTCCGTCCAGGTAAACCTGGTATTACCCATCGAACGTTTGACAAGTCAATCTCATAGACCATGAACTTGTCAAAGTTAAAATGGTGATTGGTTAAAGATTGAGGTCCATCTTAAAAGGCTTTGCTAAATGGTTTAACTCAGCGGCCTGGCAGCCCATGAAAAGCCTCGATTTAGGGCCTGGCGGCCCATAAAAAGCCTTGCATATTTCTTTTGTCTTTGTTGTTTTTATAATCTTTTAATAAGGGATTTATGAATATTTTCTGATAAACCGGTGTTTAGTACAACCCAATGTGACTTTCAACGCTTAGTTGTAAGTACATGATCAGTTTTTAAATCGGTAGTATGTTGCTCTGGTCTGGTTTTGACTAGATGTCACCAGCATTATACGAACAAATCAGCGGCTATTATAGCCTGGCTTGGTTTTTATATGAACCGGCAAGAGGGCAAGGAGTCATCAACACTCCGGATTGGTGTTTTTCACCCTTACTATACAAACAGTTGGTCAGCCAACGAGGTATGTGACAGGCATCATCTATTTTTACAAATCTTGGTTGTCCATCCAAGTTATGTATATATTTTTTGGGCATCATGACCCATCCAGTGGTAAACCACTAGGACACTTTCAAGTTCTTACATGCAGGAACACAAATCATAATGGACTATGCATAAATAGATCTCAAAGGCAGAACAAGTTTTCAGGTATCAAGCAAAACAAACATGCTTGATGGCATGGCAGATAAAGGTGTTCATGCTATCCTATTACAAGGCACTTTAACCAGCCCAAATTGAATAATTGTTTTCAAAGAGTGGAAGACTGCAACTGGTAAACAGACCACCGGTTTAGGATTCCTCATCGGGACGGCGTGACGATTGAGGGCCATCTTGCGTGGTCACATTCTCTTCATCCCTCCCCAGATGCTGGAAATCAATTGTTGACCAATCGATTCCGGTTAAGGCTTGAAAAATGGCCTCTTCATGGATAAGATTGGAGGGGTCAATGTCAGGAGCGTAAGTATGCTTACAGATTGGTGGCACAAGATCTTCAACATTATGGATCAACGTGGGCTGTCTTTTTCCCTCAGCATCATAAACCGGTTGAAAATGAGATAGATCTGTGTCCTCCGCCAGTTTGCTTGCTATTGGTTGCATCTCCTTTGTCAGCCTTCGGAGATCGTCATTATTGAAGTCTGAGCCGTCTTCTTTCACACCAGGATACCCTTTGATGATATCTGTCGGTTCAAGATCCAGAATCCACGCCTTGGCCCGGATTAACGCAGTCAGCGCTCCTGATCTTGCGGCTGATCTCTTCAGTTCGTTGATCCGGGCAGGTAGCATGGCCAGATTTTCAATAGTTTCTTTTATCAGCGATGGCGGAGGCTTGTTATAAGCTGTAGTGCAAATGGCTCGCTGGGATCCAGAGAACAGCTGTTCCATCAAGGTGTAGGCCGCTTTAAGTTTCATCTGCATGTTAGAGCCCAGATGAGCAATGTGGGTCCCTGTCATGGTTCAGCATCAGTAAACCGGTCATTGATAAGATCTTATGAATTAGACAAACTACATGAGAAGGTACTTACCAAACACAGCAGAAGTCATGGTGTTAATCTTCCGCTTTAAGCCGGTCAGTTCTTCAACCACCGGCTTCAGGGCTGCCTCTGCGTCCTCGGCCTTCTTTGTTAAACCGGCCTTTTCCATCTCCCAGTCTGCACGCTCTTTGTCAAAGGTTTCTTTTAGCTTCTCCATAGCTGCTAAGGCATTGGTCAGCTCTTCTTTGGCTTTGGAAGCCTCTGCTTGTTCAAATTTAACATTCTCTTGAAGGTCCGCGGTTTGAGCATCCTTCTTATTCAGCTCAGCCTACAAAGGTGAGATATATCATAAAGACATGTTATGAAGTACCAAGCGTATAACAAGTTATGCACTTTGTACTTGGGAGCTAATGCCTATTTACTCTATCATCAATATATTTTTTCACAAGTATCAAGTACAATGCAAGCATTATCCTTAACACTTGGGGCTAATGTACATCTGTTTAAAGTTGACGCATTGATTCAAGACCCGGTTTACCTTGCAAAGCTAAACCGGCCCTTGGGGGCTACACCGATGAAAACTACAGGAATACAATGATAAAGTACCGGTCTATTTCCAAAGATCAATTGACATATGGAGGATCGGCATGCAAGGATTAAGATATTACAAAGTCCCAGTTTATGATTGCCATCATAAACCAGCCCTTGGGGGCTACTTGGGATGATACCTGTACTTTGGATTTAAGAAAGGAAAAGTGATGAAAATACCTCATAGCGTTCCTTCATCAGGTTCACCAAACCGGCTTCATAATCACGGTTTGAGTGCAAACGGTTTAGAAAACCGGAGTGGAGTTCTTGAGCGCTGAGATGGGCGTAACTTGACAAGTCGGTGCTCCATTTGCCTTTTTCCATGGCAGCACGCTCTTCCTTGGCACTATGTTTCTCCAATATATCAGGATGGCCAGGAGAACTGTGGCTCATACCGGTAATGATAGCATCGCCTTCTTTGTCTCCAGTAGTTTTTTCTGGAGTTGATGGGGTGTCAGTAGCTTTCACCGGACTAGAAGGTCTATCGTCACCCCGGATGGGATTTGCCGGTTCATCATCAGGTAGAACAATGTCAACTTCTGGTTGTTCATCAGTATTGTGATCTTGAGGGGGTGGTTCATCAAAGGTAGCTTCAGTATTTGGATTTGGACCCTCTGGTCCAGCCGTTTTTTCCGGTTCAAGAACTATCTGGTCTTCGGGCGGATTGGTCACCCGAGCCTTTTTCCTGGGTCTGGCTTTGGCTCTAAAACAGAAAAAGATGTGAAAATTGAGCATAGTATATAAAGTATGAAAACATCAAAATAAGGGATTGAAGTACTTATGCAGCTACAGTTTTGAGAGGAGGAAGTTGGGTCGCTGTTGACTTGCCAGAGGATGAAGGAGGTGTCACCTGATAATTTGAATCAGACGGATTAAGAGGTTGTCGGAAATAGCCTACCTTGGGATAATAATTGTCAGAAGTGGGTGAGACCTCAGATCGGCGCTTTCGAACCGGGGTGTTAGGTAAACCGGCCGAAGTGACCTTTTGGCCGCTGTGCCGGGTTGTGCGGCGAGCCTCGTGCTGCTGCGTCTTCAAAATAAATGTTGGATCCAAGTGAGCAAGAGGATGAAAAAAGCTTACTTTCCGGACTGCTTGACGGATTTTTTGTGTTGGCATAGAGTCTGAACCAGAGGAAAGGATAATTACCTCTACATCGTCAGCTTGGCTGCCCTCCACGTCCTCTTGATAAGTATCATTGTCAATGAGATGCATGAGAAGGGAACCAAGTGAATCAAGTTCTACCTCAACTTCCTGTTCATCCGGGTCGTTGTCCAATTCCATACTGATGCGTTCAGGTGCTTTCCGCTTTGTGGTTTTCTTGACGGCTTTGGTTTTAGGGCGGGCAGTTTTTGCCGCTTTCTCTTGAGGTTTCTTCTTCCAAAACAGATCATCACCCTGTTTAAAAATAAAAAGAAGGGTATTCAAAGATTGTACAATCTAAAGATATCAAGGGTAAAGCGGAGGAACAATACTCACAGCAGGCAGTTTTTTCTGCGTGTAAAATGGTTCTAGTCCGGTTTGGCGATAGACAGCTTCCGATTCGTTCAATATCTTCTTGACGACCTTAGTGACCTCTTCATTAGTTAGCTGAATGTTGGTATGACGTTGGGAGTCCTCTACTTCACCAGTATACTCGCACATTAAGCCAGAGCGACTACTTAACGGCAAGATGCTCCAAGATATCCAACAACGGACAAAGTCTACACATGTTAAACCATTGGCCAAGAAGGCTCTCAGCTTGGCGAGTTGAGGTGCGTACGGGGCCCGTTCCTGGGCACTTAGGCATTGTGGAAGTTGATGAGTATTGGCAAGCCAGTGGGCCCGGTAACCCGGCAGAGGATTTTCGTCTTCAGGGGACGTGTCTTTACAGTAGAACCAAGTTTGATTCCACTCTTTGGGGTGACTGTGCAGCTTGGCATGAGGAAATGCAACCTCTTTTCTTTTTTGAATGGAGACGCCACCAAGTTCAGTATTGGGTCCGTCTACAAATTCGGTGCGCCGGTTCAGATGGAAGAAATCCCAGAACAGCTCCACAGTTGGCTCTTCTTGGAGGTACGCTTCACAGAAAACTTGAAAGTTGCATATATTGGATACCGAGTTGGGTCCAATATCTTGAGGGTGGAGTTGAAAGCTGGCAAGCACATCCCGAAAAAACTTTGACCCAAGCGGTTTGAAACCACGGCCTATGTGGTCAACAAACACCACTACCTCACCCTGCTTAGCGCTGGGAGGATTTTCCGGCCCAGGAACTCGCCACCGGATCTCATTCTTCTTTGGTAAGGTTCCAATCTTGACCATTCCATTCAGTTGCTCTTCGGTAACCCGGGAGGGAGCCCAGTTGCAGGAATAAAACTGCTTGGGCATTGCAAATGAAAAGCTGGAAAGAAATGCCAGTGTACAGTTCATTCATAGTGACGCATAAGGTACAATATGACAGAGGAATCCGAGTATGTGAAATTGGTAAACCGGAGGCTGATACAATTATGAATAACAAAGTAATAAGCAGAAGCAGAGGTATATACATACTATTAAACCGGAGTGTGACAACGGAGATAAAAGGGATTGCCTGTTTACAAGGGGACTAATGGTATATAATAGATTACTTTTTACAAGGGTAAACCGCCTATGTGATGCGGAAAGTACAGATCTAAGGCAAGAATGACTAAGTAAGGTAAAACAGGTTTCACAAGACTGCGTTGAAATTTTGGATCTACCGTAAGTCAGGAAAAGGGAAAATATTGAGACTCAAAAACTTGGTCCCAAAGCATTTCATGAAAGGTCTAGATCAAGTTACGACGTATTTAAAGATTGGATCAGATGGTTGAGATAAGGAGTTTCATGGCTACTATGAGGAATATATCAAGATCAAGTTCTACTGACTATGGGTTGACGAAGAACACAGACAGAGCAACAAGAACCCGCGTGAACCCTAACGGATCTACAAGGAAAAGAGGAGAAGCTTACCGCAGCGGTTGAGGTAGAGGTGATGCGCCGCGCTTTTCTGATGCAACCAGGTCGATGCAGCAGCCAACGGAGAGGCAGAGGCAGAGTTCGACGACGGCGGCGGCGTTCGGGTGCAGGGGCGTCATGAGGAGGAAGAAGAAGCGAAAGAGACGAAGGGGGAAAAGAGAATGACCCTTGGTCCTACTTATAGGGCGAACCGATAAGCGACAAGTGCGTGAATCGAGGAGCCTAAAATGGATAGTTAATAAGGTTGTTGCCTCGATGGTTGGATATTCATTAATGAAGGGTATCTTCGACTTCAACGAATAGATGACATCATGGCGGTTTACTATGGATCCAAAGGATGACATCACAGCGGTTTACCAGATCCATTGGAAGGTGCCAGGGCAAGAATTTTTCTAAGTGTTGAAGATTGATATGAACAAGTTCAAACCAATCTGGGGCCTAATGTTGGGGATATTACTACTGGACGTAAACCAGCGAGGAGTAGCTGGATTAACTCCAAGAAGATCAGAAGCCCATGAAGACGTAAGGATGGTGGTGCTTTACGAAGGCCCAAGGCCCAAAGGCGAGTTAAGACCTATAGATGTAAACCGACTATCATATACCTTGCATTGTAAGATAGGAAAGATAGAGACTGAGCCGGACACGTTTATGATCCGGCCTCGGGACTCTGTAAACCGGCGGGCGTCAACCTATGTATATAAAGGGATGACCCTGCAACGGTTTAGGGACAACACACACAACTCGAGAGCCGGGCAAAGCGGATTCGCTCCCTGGTCATCGAAACCCTAGAAATACCAACACAACTAGATGTAGGCTTTTACCTTCATCGAAGGGGCCGAACTAGTATAAAAACCCTCATGTCCCTTGTCCAGTTTAACCCCTTTAAGCTAACCCGTAGCAATGGCTCCACGAGTAAGTCCTTTCACGAGGACATCTGCCGTGACAAACCCACGACCGAACCCGGATTTGATGCGAGATCTCTTCTCATACAAAATATAGTCGACCGAAATCGAGCACACAGAGAAGGACAAGATGTACACCACCCGAGTGGAAGCCGAGTGCATGTTTCTAGTCCCGAGTGTTTCAGCAGAGCTATCCGAGCCGCAGAGATCCCGCCCAACTTCAGATTGGCGACGGGCGTGAGCAAGTTCACCGATGAGTCGAAGCCTGATACTTGGCTAGAATATTACCGAGTGGTAGTGCAGATTGGTGATGGCAATGATGATGTGGCCATGAAACACCTCCCCCTGATGTTGGAGGGTTCGGCCAGACCTTGGTTGAATTAGTTGGCTCCTGGTAGTATCTTCAGAGATTTTACCCCAAGGTACTTACATGGCTTTTCTGTAAAAACTGAACTTTGAAATCCACTTCAGACAATTGCTCATAACTTGACATAAATCATTCTTATGAGCAGGCTGACGACATCGTCTACTGAAGCCCCACTAGCAACACGGCGGGAGAGCTCCAACATGTACGTGGGTGTGGGAATGTAGATCAATGGAGCCGGCCTACACAATGCCATGGTCAACGTGCCGACACAGGGTTCATCGTCCGTCTTCATCAGGTAAGCAAAGTGATCCACCTTTCCTCTTTCTCATCAGATCCGTTTTATTGTGATATTGCATTTAAGTCAATCAATTTTTGATTCTTTCAGTGTTAAAGAAAATGGATTCTTACCTGAATAAATTGTGTGAATAGATATGTAGAGGATGAACTCAACAAGCGGATCCTTGAAGGTTAATTAGCTTTGCACATTTTATTAAATAGATGAGATGGCATAGCACCTTCAATATCATGCTTGCACTCACATGTTGTTCCAACAACACCTTTAATGATGCCTAGAATTGCCATGCCTTTAGGTTTCGCTATAAGTTCCTATGCTACTCCTTTTCAGGTGACTTTTCATGCGATTTCTACTTCTAAAAGTTAGAAAATACCTTCAGATCAAAGCAGCGGATTTGTATATTTTTGGGTATTGGTGCTACTCCATCTCCATCCGGCTCACGATCTTTGGTCACTAATTCTGAGGTACGATGTTGTTTTACTTTTATGTTAAATCCCATTTAGCTTGGCACTTCCATTTATTGGTTCGAGCCGAGCAAACACCCTGTCGAGCAGTATCACTGACTCGAAGCATAAATTTTTAAAATAGTAATGAGATAAATCATGTGTACCGCTATTTAGCAGCTTGCAAAATGTGGCTGGTATTTTTGGTCTGTATGTAGGTAGCTTCCTGATGTGTGTGGCTGTGTGTTCATTCACGACCTGAACTTATTTCTGTTTTCTGTTGGCTTCATTTTAGTAAAGATGGGGTGGGGGGAAAACTACACCCTGTATATGTAAGTTGACTGAAAATAATAATATGTTTCAGTAGCTATATTTCTCTGGTTCCTAACATGGTTGTAGGCTAGATGTTCCTGTTGGTTTGTCTTGCTATAGAACCTGCCCCTATTCATCTGTTACACATTTTGAGTATCTATTAAGGAAGAAAGTAATGGACATTCACAGGTGATAGTCTCCCCATCAGCATTTGATGGCAGGAGTAGCTGCTTTACAGAAGATGGTGTAGGATCGAAGTATGTCTAGAGGGGGGGTGATTAGACTACTTGACCAAATAAAAACTTAACCTTTTCCCAATTTTAGTTCTTGGCAGATTTTAGCTATTCTAGGATAAGTCAAGCAATCATCACACAATTCAAGCAAGCATGCAAAGAGTATATTGGCAGCAGAACGTAAAGCATGCAACTTGCAAGAATATAAAGGGAAGGGTTTGGAGATTTCAAACGCTATTGGAGACACGGATGTTTTTCCCGTGGTTCGGATAGGTGGTGCTATCCTACATCCACGTTGATGAAGACTTCAACCCACGAAGGGTAACGGTTGCACGAGTCCACACAGGGCTCCACCCAAGGGCAACGGTTGCGCGAGTCCACGGAGGGCTCCACCCACGAAGGGTCCACGAAGAAGCAACCACCCACAAAGGGTCCACGAAGAAGCAACCTTGTCTATCCCACCATGGCCAACGCCCACGAAGGACTTGCCTCACTAGCGGTAGATCTTCACGAAGTAGGCGATCTCATTGCCCTTACAAACTCCTTGGTTCAACTCCACAATCTTGTCGGAGGCTCCCAAGTGACACCTAGCCAATCTAGGAGACACCACTCTCCAAGAAGTAACAAATGGTGTGTAGGTAATGAACTCCTTGCTCTTGTGCTTCAAATGATAGTCTCCCCAACCCTCAACTCTCTCTCATAGGATTTGGATTTGGTGGAAAGAAGATTTGAGTGGAAAGCAACTTGGGAAGGCTAGAAATCAAGATTCATATGGTAGGAATGGAATGTCTTGATCTCAACACATGAGTAGGTGGTTTTCTCTCAGAACATATGAGTAGGAATGATGTGTGTGTTCTGATGGCTCTCTCATGGAATGAGAAGGAGGTGGAGGGGTATATATAGCCTCCACTCAAAATCCAACCGTTACACAGATTTCCAATCTCGGTGGGACCGAATGAATAAACTCGGTCTGACCGAAGTAGTAAACCTAGTGACCGTTAGGAATTTCGGTGGGACTGACATGCAACTCGGTAGGACCGATTCGGTTAGGGTTTGGGCATAACGTAATCTCGGTGAGACCGATTACACAAACTCGGTGAGACCGAGTTTGGTAATTAGCTAACCAGAGAGTTGGTCAGGCAAACTCGGTGGGACCGATTTGCTCTTTCGGTGGGACCGAGTGGAACTCGGTGAGACCGAAAAGTTACAAAGGGGAAACACTGAGTTTACATTGCAATCTCGGTGGGACCGATTCGCTCTTTCGGTGGGACTGAAAAGTTACGGAAGGGAAACAGAGAGTTTGCAACCCCATCTTGGTGGGACCGAGATCCTTATCGGTAGGACCGAATTGCTAGGGTTTGGCAGTGGCTAATGACAATTGAAACTCGGTGGCGCCGGATAGGAAAAATCGGTAGGACCGAGTTTGGCTTAGAGTTTAGGTCATATGTGGATATGGGAAAGTAGTTGAGGGTTTTGGATCATATCATTAAGCACATGAAGCAAGAGTCTCATTAAGCAACACCTCATCCCTCCTTAATAGTATTGGCTTTTCCTATGGACTCAATGTGATCTTGGATCACTAAAATATGAACTGAAGAGTCTTGAGCTTTTGAGCTTGAGCCAATCCATTTTCCTTAGCATTTTGAGGGTTCCACTTTCATATCCATGCCATGCCAATCATTGAGCTTTCCTGAATTAATCATCTTGGAATAGCATTAGCTCAATGAGCTATATGTTGTTATGAATTACCAAAACCACCTAGGGATAGTTGCACCTTCAATCTCCCCCTTTTTGGTAATTGATGACAACATATAGATCAAAGCTTCGACAAATGATAATAAGCATGAAGTATATCATCGCTTTGAGAAGTATGTGATAAGTAAGAGCTCCCCCTAAATTTGTGCATATATAAAATTTGCTTTGGACTGCAAATGCACAAAGAGTTAGAGTCATGGGTTACTCTTCCATGTCACATACATCTTGGTGGAGCGCTCAAAATGATAATAATGAAATACATGCACTCATCACCAAGAATAGTGAATGATCACAAACAATAGATAGCATGATAATATTTGAGCAAGCATTAAGCAAACATTAAGTGTAGCTTATGATCAAACACATGATCATCGATGTCTCACAAATAATGACATAGTATCAAGCACTCAAAAGCAGAAAAAGTTCGAAAAGACCACGAAATAAAACAAGAGAGAAAAGCAACACACACTCTCTCTCAAAGCCTATGATCTATACATCTTCTCCCCCTTTGGCAACAAGTTACCAAAAAGTTCCTAGAAAATGCATAGTGCTAAGTCGTCGCTCAGGCTTGATCTTCAGGTGGTGGTGGAGTCCGGATCACTCCAAGAACGAAGGCTTCGGTAGATGCTGAAGTAGTCGCTGGAGTTGGAGCTGAGGTAGACGCTAGAGCTGAGGCTATGGCTGGTGCAGACGTTGTAGCTCTGGTGTCAGCAACTGGCAGTGCAGACGACCTCGGACCTCGTGGCACTCTAGACAAAGCATGAGTTGTGGTCCTGCCTCTCCTCTCATTCATGTCCTCCTGGAGCTGCTCCACTATAGACTGGACTTCTGTTACCTTGACATCCAAGTCATAGAACTTCTGTTCCATGATCCTCTCTAGGCTCTGCTGATTTTTAGTGAGGTTGGCTAGACTTTGCTCAATTCTCAGCGAGGATGCAATCAAGTAACTGAGCTGCTCTTGTTTGGTCTTCAAGAAGTACTCAGATGCCTCCTCTTGAGTAGGCATCCTGGCAGCTTTCTCCTTCTTCGCCTTCTCCTTCTTTGCAAATGCTTGTGCAGACGATGGCTCATTCTCTGTCATCACAACTTCATTGTTCTCAAAATCTAGACGGATGGGCAGGTGTTCCTTATCCAAAAGATATACTCCCGTGCCCATCTTGGAGTTGACGAGCTCCTGAATCTGAGGGGCATATCCACAGCTCCTCTTTTGATCTGCAGCTGTCCTCTTAATGGTTTCCACAATGAGACTCATGACCTTGAATTTCTGAGGCACGTCAAAGACATGAAGCAGGTTGATTGCGTGACCTCTAATCATCTTGTGATCTCCAGACTTAGGCAACAGAGTGTGCCTTAGTATCCAATTGATAGTAGGCAATCCTGAGAGCAGATAGTGAACTGAGCCAAACTTGAATGTGTCAAGAGCTTCATTGGGAATTTCCTTGTACATGTTGGACATGGAGTTATGGTCCATTTTCTTCTTGGCATAGATGTCCAAGTCCTCATCTTGCTCTTCTGGGGCATTGATGATCTGTGCCCACTCAGCCACTGTAGATTGGTACCTTGTACCCTCTGACATCCATGTAATCCTTCCATCCGGATAAAAGTGAGCTGTGGAGTAGAACTGCATGATGAGTTCCTCGTTCCACTTTGTGAGCTTCTGCCCAACAAAGTCCTCTACTCCACACGCTCTGAAGCTGTCCTGAACTCCTGGATAGTACTCTTCATTCTCCTTGATATAGGTCCAGTCGACCCATCTCATGTCACAAACGATTGGCTTCTTGTCAAGCAAAACAGCCTCATAAAAATCTTGTTGCTCCTTTGTGTGAAATCTGTAGTCCATGGCAGTCCTTCTCCTAGAGGCATATGGATCTGCTTCTCTCCATTTCCCGAGCCCTGAGTCTCTCCTGAGCTTCATGTCCTCAGCCACAGGATGAGCATCGTTGTGGTCTGGGATCTTGGGCTTGAGCTTCCGAAGGACACTCTCTTCCTCTTCTTCAATAGCTTCAGGCACTGGGCCTTGTTCTTTTCTGCAGCAGGTATACTCCTTGTGTTTCTCTTTGGAGCTGTCTTAGGCTTAGATGCAGCCTTAGGAGCTTCCTTGGGCTTGGATGCAGCTCTCCCTGACCTTATGGCATCTCCCATAAGTTTGGCTGCCTTGGGTGCTGGTGCAGCAACCTCTTCTTCCTCCTCCTCTTCTACCATGATGGAGGCTCTCCCAAGCACTTTGGCTACAGTCTTCTTTACCCTCTCTTTCCTCTTCTTACCCTCAGCAGCAATGGGCTCAATGGGAGCAGGTGCAGGCTTCTCAGTTGAGGCTCTAGCCTTTGACATTGGCTGCCTGCCTGCTGGCCTCTTGATTTTCAGGCCTGGCTTTGAGCCTTGAGCTGGCTCAACCCTCTTGGAAGTGGCCTCTTCCTCTGCCACATAGTCTTCATCCTCAGAATCAGACGTTCTTTTCTTCCTTTGACGTGTGGCAGCCTTAGGCAGATTGCTGGGTGTGCTCCTGCTGCCATCATCAGAAGAACTTGAGGGGCTAGTGCCCTCACTCATCACAACTTGCTGCTCTGAGAGGTTCTGGCTGTCACTTTGATCAGACATCTTGCAAACTGACTGCTGACCCTGTGAATAGATTACAGAAGAGATAGAGTGGATGAGCATCACAAAAAGCAGAGATTTTTGCAAAAGATTAATTCAAAAACTTAGTTTTAGTTTTCCACAAAAAGCATCTCGGATCTACGGATTTTCAAACTTGGTAACACCGAAGCAGTTTTGGCACCAGAACTGGTGAACTCGGTCAGACCGAGTCACAGTTCGGTGGCACCGAGACTGCTAGGGTTTCATAGAATTCCAAAATCGATCGCACCGATAAGTTATTCTCGGTCAGACCGAGTTTAACTTGTGCAATGGCAAAAGCCAGATCGGTGGGACCGAGTTTTTCAACTCGGTGGGTCCGAGATGGTTTCGGCGGAAACCTAACCCTAAAATTTTCGAATTAAACCTAATCTACGAGCATTTTGACTGGATAGAAGTTTATCAATCGTGGCAAGATTCATGATGATCACAATGTGCTAGGAATCAGATTGAGGAATAGCACAATGATCGAGTCCATACCCTAGTTCGGCGGAGACTCGCTACGGTGGCAACGGCGGGGCAGAAATCCGTTGACGGCGGCGGAGACCAGCGACAGGAGGCTGCTGGCGGCGAGGAGACGATCCGGAGACCTCGAGGGCAGAGCAGGCTATCGCGCGGGCGAGGAGGTTTCGGAGAAATTTCCAAAATTCTGCCCGTCACTATATATAGCCCGACCCTGTCGGTGTGACCGAGTGGAACAACTCGGTGGCACCGAGATGCAAAACTGTGTGCAGTTATTGCAACTCGGTGTGACCGAAAAGTTCAAATCGGTTGCACCGAGATCAAAAACCTAGATCAACTTAATGAACTCGGTAGGACCGAAAATGGAGTATCGGTCGGACCGAGATTCATAAAGAGGTTTTGGAAGTTTAAGTCTATGACGAATCGGGGACTCCGAGCGCTCCTCACACAGAGTGGTTCGAATCTGACTTGATCAAATTTTGTGATGCAGCATGAATAGTGTTTGAGACGAGAAAATCATAGATAGCTAGAGGAGGTTCTTAGGCATTCTTGTCCATCCACTTGGCAAAAGAAGATAAAGCCAAACAATCAAAGCAACAAGTGGATGTCCTCGAATGAGTAAAATATGCAATCAGCATGCTCACACAATAAGATAGCAAATGAAATATGTGGCAAAGCATGCACAACCAATTCTAGCATCTATCAAGCAAATTGCGATGACTAGGTCATCTATATATGAGTATATTGACTTAGGAGTCAAGTGAGAACACTTGATCGTAGGTCATACTCATCGTTTAAGCTCAAGTGGGGTTGCCACTTTTACATAAAGCATTGTTTTGTTCACATCTTTAGAGTTGCCTCAGCTCAAGTCTTAGAGTAAAGCTCCCCCTAGATGTGATATCCCCCCTAAGAGGGATGAACTAACCTTGGGTTTTGTCGATGATGACTTCATGTAGATATTGAAGATGTGGATACTCAATGTTGATGTAGATCTCTTGGAGCTATCCTTTTGAGTGAATTGCACTTTCACTACCTACATGGGTTAGTCCCACAAGGAACAAACAAGGATATCCATAGACATAGAGTGATGCACACAAAAGATGATGTCCATGAAAGCTTTTTAGGTTACCTTGTCCCTTGTCTTACCAACAAGAGGGTTTGTGACTACTTGAACTAGTGCAAGATGTGGAAGTTGATTGCACTTGTTCTTGCCAAAATGATAAGAGTGAAGTATGTTGGCGGAGTCACCCTCGAGAACTCTCTAGTTCTTCTTCTTTTGGATCCACATCATCTTGATGGGAATCCTTGGAGTTGTAGTCGTACTCGATGAAGTGGAACTTGAAGTAGTCTTGGGAATCCACTTGACTAAGGTCTTAGGAGCTTCTTCAAATGCATCAATTTCCTCTTGAAGCTTGTCCTTGCCTTTTTGCTCGTAGTCTTGTGGTGGAAGATCATCTTGAGCTTGTGTCCCCTTGAAAGAAGTATACTTCTCTTGTTGAGGGACAAACTTCGTCTTGGGGTATTGATCTTCTTCCCATTCAACTCCATTGGCATTGAACTTTCGTTCAAAACCAACACCTTGATTCTTCCGGCGCATTCCTTGCTTGCGCACAATTTCCTCGAATTGCTTACTCCCGACAAGGCTCTTGTACACTCCTTTCTCTATAATTCCCTTCAATAAGCTATTTTCTTGCTCAAGTGTAACTTGGCTAAGAGAATCATTAGTGGAATCAAGAGAACTACTAGAAGCAACAATATTGGATTTAGCATGATCATTGTTACTACTAGAGGAAGAATCTTTCTTGTTACTAGACTTGACTTGAGGCATGTAAGTGGATAAGAGTAAATGCTTGGCAATGTAAGAAGAACTTTTCTTGCGGAGATCATCATTGATTGCCTTTAAGAACTCATGCTCTTTCTCAAGATTGAGTTTTTCAAAGCGTAGCTTCTCATGAGCCCTTAAAAGTTCTCGATGATCTTCGAAGATAGTGTCATGAGCTAACTTAAGAGTTTTTAGTTCTTTAGTTAGAGCCTCAATCTTCTCCTTATCATTGTCATTCGTTTGATCTTGATTAGCATGATTAATTGACGTTTCATCATAGTATTCATCACTAGAGTTGTCAACAAGCAAATCATCACCTAACAATTCATCTTCATCACTATTGAAATCAACATACTCGGCGTGTGTTACCTTAGGACCTTTGGCCATGAAGCATCTTCCAATTCCTTCATTTGGTGAGTCAAATATGTCATAGGAGTTGGTTGACACAAGTGCTAGACCGGCAACACCTTCATCTTGAGTATCTTCGGAGTCGGAATGATAACTTCTCTCGGAGTGGCTGCCGGAGTCAGAGCCGGATACCCATTCACCAACATGAGCTTGATGTCTTCGTTTTGTGTAGCTCCTTGATGATTTTTCCTTCCTTTCTAAATCCTTGCTTCTCCGTGAGTATCTTCGTTCATAACAATCATCTCTACTCCTTCTCTCTCTTGGTGGTGATTCTTTGCTTCTTCTTTTTGGAGAATCTTCTCTTCTCTTGTAGGGAGCCGTACACTCATTGGAATAGTGTCCGGGTCTTCCACAACTGTAGCAGTTTCGCTCTCGACTAGAAGATCTTTTGTCATTGTAGGACCTTGACTTGAAGCTTCTATCTTTGCTTCTACTCTTGTAGAACTTGTTGAAGTTCTTCACCATTAAGCTCAATTCTTCATTGAAGTTTTGTTTCTCACTTGATGATGTAGGGGCTTCACATGAGGCTTTGTCGGCACCACTTGATTTGTTGTGAAGTTCCTCTTTATCCTTAAGTGACATCTCATGAGCAACAATTCTTCCAATCACCTCCGTTGGCTTGAGATCTTTGTAATTGGGCATCATTTGGATCAATGTGCACACGGTATCATATTTTCCATCCAAGGCTCTTAGAATCTTCTTGATGATGAATCTATCGGTCATCTCTTCACTTCCTAAGCCGGCAATCTCATTTGTGATGAGAGCAAGCCTAGAGTACATTTCAGCGACACCTTCACCATCCTTCATTTTGAACTTGTCAAGTTGACTTTGAAGCACATACAACTTGGATTCCTTGACGGAGTCGGTACCTTCGTGCATATCAATCAAAGTGTCCCAAATTTCCTTTGCATTCTCAAGGCGGCTGATTTTGTTGAATTCTTCGGGGCACAATCCGTTGAAGAGAATATCACAAGCTTGAGCATTGTATTGCAACATCTTCAACTCATCCGCGGTAGCTTCACGGTTTGGTTCTTTCCCATCAAAGAAGTCACCTTGCAAGCCAACACACACAATAGCCCAAACGGCGGGGTTATGTCCAAGAATATGCATTTTCATTTTATGCTTCCAACTAGCAAAATTAGTACAATCAAAGTAAGGATCACTACGGTGATAATTTCCCTCGCTAGACACCATACTCTCCTAGGTTGTGAAACCAAGGCTATGACCACCAAAAGCTATGGAGATCAAAGCAAATGGAGACCAAAGCTCTGATACCACTTGTAGGATCGAAAGTATGTCTAGAGGGGAGGTGATTAGACTACTTGACCAAATAAAAACTTAACCTTTTCCCAATTTTAGTTCTTGGCAGATTTTAGCTATTGTAGGACAAGTCAAGCAATCATCACACAATTCAAGCAAGCATGCAAAGAGTATATTGGCAGCAGAAAGTAAAGCATGCAACTTGCAAGAATGTAAAGGGAAGGGTTTGGAGAATTCAAACACAATTGGAGACATGGATGTTTTTCCCGTGGTTCGGATAGTTGGTGCTATCCTACATCCACATTGATGGAGACTTCAACCCACGAAGGGTAACGGTCGCGCGAGTCCACGGGGGGCTCCACCCACGAAGGGTCCACGAAGTAGCAACCTTGTCTATCCCACCATGGCCATCTCTTCACTTCCTAAGCCGACAATCTCATTTGTGATGAGAGCAAGCCTAGAGTACATTTCGGCGACACCTTTACCATCCTTCATCTTGAACTTGTCAAGTTGGCTTTGAAGCACATCCAACTTGGATTCCTTGACGGAGTCGGTACCTTCGTGCATATCAATCAAAGTGTCCCAAATTTCCTTTGCATTCTCAAGGCGGCTGATTTTGTTGAATTCTTCGGGGCACAATCCGTTGAAGAGAATATCACAAGCTTGAGCATTGTATTGCAACATCTTCAACTCATCCGCGGTAGCTTCACGGTTTGGTTCTTTCCCATCAAAGAAGTCACCTTGCAAGCCAACACACACAATAGCCCAAACGGCGGGGTTATGTCCAAGAATATGCATTTTCATTTTATGCTTCCAACTAGCAAAATTAGTACCATCAAAGTAAGGATCACCAGGGTGATAATTTCCCTCGCTAGACGCCATACTCTCCTAGGTTGTGAAACCAAGGCTATGACCACCAAAAGCTATGGAGATCAAAGCAAATGGAGACCAAAGCTCTGATACCACTTGTAGGATCGAAAGTATGTCTAGAGGGGAGGTGATTAGACTACTTGACCAAATAAAAACTTAACCTTTTCCCAATTTTAGTTCTTGGCAGATTTTAGCTATTGTAGGACAAGTCAAGCAATCATCACACAATTCAAGCAAGCATGCAAAGAGTATATTGGCAGCAGAAAGTAAAGCATGCAACTTGCAAGAATGTAAAGGGAAGGGTTTGGAGAATTCAAACACAATTGGAGACATGGATGTTTTTCCCGTGGTTCGGATAGTTGGTGCTATCCTACATCCACATTGATGGAGACTTCAACCCACGAAGGGTAACGGTCGCGCGAGTCCACGGGGGGCTCCACCCACGAAGGGTCCACGAAGTAGCAACCTTGTCTATCCCACCATGGCCATCTCTTCACTTCCTAAGCCGGCAATCTCATTTGTGATGAGATCAAGCCTAGAGTACATTTCGGCGACACCTTTACCATCCTTCATCTTGAACTTGTCAAGTTGGCTTTGAAGCACATCCAACTTGGATTCCTTGACGGAGTCGGTACCTTCGTGCATATCAATCAAAGTGTCCCAAATTTCCTTTGCATTCTCAAGGCGGCTGATTTTGTTGAATTCTTCGGGGCACAATCCGTTGAAGAGAATATCACAAGCTTGAGCATTGTATTGCAACATCTTCAACTCATCCGCGGTAGCTTCACGGTTTGGTTCTTTCCCATCAAAGAAGTCACCTTGCAAGCCAACACACACAATAGCCCAAACGGCGGGGTTATGTCCAAGAATATGCATTTTCATTTTATGCTTCCAACTAGCAAAATTAGTACCATCAAAGTAAGGACCTCTACGGTGATAATTTCCCTCGCTAGACGCCATACTCTCCTAGGTTGTGAAACCAAGGCTATGACCACCAAAAGCTATGGAGATCAAGCAAATGGAGACCAAGGCTCTGATACCACTTGTAGGATCGAAGTATGTCTAGGGGGGGTGATTAGACTACTTGACCAAATAAAAACTTAACCTTTTCCCAATTTTAGTTCTTGGCAGATTTTAGCTATTCTAGGATAAGTCAGGCAATCATCACACAATTCAAGCAAGCATGCAAAGAGTATATTGGCAGCGGAAAGTAAAGCATGCAACTTGCAAGAATATAAAGGGAAGGGTTTGGAGATTTCAAACGCTATTGGAGACACAGATGTTTTTCCCGTGGTTCGGATAGGTGGTGCTATCCTACATCCACATTGATGGAGACTTCAACCCACGAAGGGTAACGGTTGCGCGAGTCCACACAGGGCTCCACCGAAGGGCAACGGTTGCGCGAGTCCACGGAGGGCTCCACCCACGAAGGGTCCACGAAGAAGCAACCACCCACAAAGGGTCCACGAAGAAGCAACCTTGTCTATCCCACCATGGCCAACGCCCACGAAGGACTTGCCTCACTAGCGGTAGATCTTCACGAAGTAGGCGATCTCCTTGCCCTTACAAACTCCTTAGTTCAACTCCACAATCTTGTCGGAGGCTCCCAAGTGACACCTAGCCAATCTAGGAGACACCACTCTCCAAGAAGTAACAAATGGTGTGTAGGTAATGAACTCCTTGCTCTTGTGCTTCAAATGATAGTCTCCCCAACCCTCAACTCTCTCTCATAGGATTTGGATTTGGTGGAAAGAAGATTTGAGTGGAAAGCAACTTGGGAAGGCTAGAAATCAAGATTCATATGGTAGGAATGGAATGTCTTGATCTCAACACATGAGTAGGTGGTTTTCTCTCAGAACATATGAGTAGGAATGATGTGTGTGTTCTGATGGCTCTCTCATGGAATGAGAAGGAGGTGGAGGGGTATATATAGCCTCCACTCAAAATCCAACCGTTACACAGATTTCCAATCTCGGTGGGACCGAATGAATAAACTCGGTCTGACCGAAGTAGTAAACCTAGTGACCGTTAGGAATTTCGGTGGCACTGACATGCAACTCGGTAGGACCAATTCGGTTAGGGTTTGGGCATAACGTAATCTCGGTGAGACCGATTACACAAACTCGGTGAGACCAAGTTTGGTAATTAGCTAACCAGAGAGTTGGTCAGGCAAACTAGGTGGGACCGATTTGCTCTTTCGGTGGGACCGAGTGGAACTCGGTGAGACCGAAAAGTTACAAAGGGGAAACACTGAGTTTACATTGCAATCTCGGTGGGACCGATTCGCTCTTTCGGTGGGATCGAAAAGTTACGAAAGGGAAATAGAGAGTTTGCAACCCCATCTCGGTGGGACCGAGATCCTTATCGGTAGGACCGAATTGCTAGGGTTTGGCAGTGGCTAATGACAATTGAAACTCGGTGGCGCCGGATAGGAAAAATCGGTAGGACCGAGTTTGGCTTAGAGTTTAGGTCATATGTGGATATGGGAAAGTAGTTGAGGGTTTTGGATCATATCATTAAGCACATGAAGCAAGAGGCTCATTAAGCAACACCTCATCCCTCCTTAATAGTATTGGCTTTTCCTATGGACTCAATGTGATCTTGGATCACTAAAATATGAAATGAAGAGTCTTGACCTTTTGAGCTTGAGCCAATCCATTTTCCTTAGCATTTTGAGGGTTCCACTTTCATATCCATGCCATGCCAATCATTGAGCTTTCCTTAAATAATCATCTTGGAATAGCATTAGCTCAATGAGCTATATGTTGTTATGAATTACCAAAACCACCTAGGGATAGTTGCACTTTCAGATGGATGTGAAACCAAAATCATATTCTACCAACATTTATTTAGTGTATATTATCATTTAGCAATACATTGGCTATGCCTCCCCGTGATCAATGGAGATCTTCTGTAGATGTATTGCAGTTTTGTCATGCATTAAACTTCTCAATGGTTGACCATGGAAAATCCGTGTAGTTCCCATTTTTACATATGTTTCTAGTTTCAAGGAGAATTCTTACTCCTTTTGGAATTGCCATCTTTAAACATTGTAGATTCCAATCTCTTATGTATTTAGATCAAAGACTGTTTTTCGAATGCTTATCATGTACAGTACTAAACTCCCTGCCCCTCCTTCTTCTGTCACATGTGTTGTTCCCTTGCCATTAGCGAGCTCCAGAAAACACAACTGCAAGGTACATAATAGTTGCCTCTTAATTTTCTAGCTATTGGTGCTACTCCATCTCCATCCGGCTTACGGTCTTTGGTCACTGATTCTTAGGTACGATGTTGTTTTACTTTTATGTTAAATCCCATTTAGCTTGGCACCTCTATTGGTTCGGGCCGAGCAAAGACCCTGTCAAGCAGTATCACTGACTGGAAGCATAAATTTTCAAAACAGTGATGAGATAAATCCTGTGTATCGGTACTTAGCAGTTAGCAAAATGTGGCTAGTATTTTTGGTCTGTATGTATGTAACTTCTTGATGTGCGTGGCTGTGTGTTCATTCATGACCTGAACTTATTTCTGTTTTCTGTTGGCTTCATTTTAGTAAAGATGGGGTGAGGCAAAAAACTACACCCTATATATGTAAGTTGACTGAAAATAATAATATGTTTCAGTAGCTATATTTCTCCGGTTCCTAACATGGTTGTAGGCTAGATCTTCCTGTTGGTTTGTCTTGCTGTAGAACCTGCCCCTATTCATCTGTTACACATTTTGTGTAGCTATTAAGGAAGAAAGTAATGGACATTCGCATGTGGTAGTCCCCCCATCAGCATTTGATGGCAGGAGCTGCTGCTTTACACAAGATGGATGTGAAACCAAAATCATATTCTACCTACATTTATTTAGTGCATATTATCATTTAGCAATACGTTGGATGTGCCTCCCCGTGATCAATGGAGATCTTCTGTAGATGTACTGCAATTTTTTCATGCATTAAACTTCTCAATGGTTAACCATGGAAAATTTGTGTAGTTCTCATTTTCTACATATGTTTCTGGTTTCAAGGAGAATTCTTACTCCTTTTGGAATTACCATCTTTACACATTGTAGATTCCAATCTTTTGCGTATTTACACCATACTATTTTTTGAATGCTTATCATGTACAACACTAAACTCTTTGCCCCCCTTCTGTCACATGTGTTGTTCCCTTGTCATCAGTGAGCTCCAAAAAACACAACTGCAAGGTACAGAATAGTTGCCACTTAGTTAGCATTTTAGTTAACAGTGTAGACATGTTAGTAACACTATAATGTTGGATAACAAATGAATTCGACTACATTCGAATGAACTTATCTTGCTTCCAAGAAGAGTAAAATCATCTTTAATAGTTTCCCGGATTTTGCTTATATTCATATTTCTTAACATGTTTGGAATGCCATTTCCTCCAAAATGCAGCATTTACCTTCCATTCGTCTTTTGTTGTTGCAGGAGGCGCATGGAGGAGGATTAATGGGACACTTTGGGGTGAAGAAGACGGAGGATATACTTTCTACATATTTCTTTTGGCCAAAGATGAGACGGGATGTTGAGCGCTTTGTTACTTGCTGCACTGCATGTCATGACTCAATCCTCATGGTTTATATATGCTTTTGCCTGTACCGAGTGTTCATTGGGAGGATATATCTATGGACTTTGTTTTAGGTTTACCTCTAACAAAGAAGGGGAGGGATAGCATATTTGTTGTCGTGGATAGGTTCTAAAAAATGGCACACTTTATACCATGTCATAAAAGTGATGATGTTGTTAATGTTGCTGATTTGTTCTTTCGTGAAATTATATGCTTGCATGGTGTGCCAAATACTATTGTTTCAAATCATGATACTAAATTTCTTAGCCACTTTTGGAGATGTTTATGGGCTAAGTTGGGGACTAAACTGCTTTTTAGTACTACATGTCACCCCAAACTGATGGACAAACTGAAGTACTCAATAGAACATTGTCTACTATGCTTAGGGCTCTTTTGAAGAATGACAAGAAAATGTGGGAAGAATGCTTGCCTCATATTGATTTTTCTTATAATTGTTCATTGCATTCTAATACTAAGATATGCCCTTTTGAAATTGTGTATGGTTGCCTTCCTCGTGCACCTATTGATTTGTTGCCTCTTCCATCTTCGGAGAAGGTTAATTTTGATGCTAAATAATGTGCTGAATTGATCTTAAAAATGCATTAGCTAACTAAGGAGAACATTGAGCGTATGAATGCTAAATATAAACTTGCTGGAGATAAGGGTAGAAAACATGTTGTCTTTGCACCTGGAGATCTTGTTTGGTTACATTTGCGTAACGATAGATTTTCTAATTTGCGCAAATCAAAGCTAATGTCACATGTTGATGGTCCATTTAAGGTGTTAGAGAAAATAAATGATAATGCATATAAACTTGAGCTGCCTACAGATTTTGGGGTTAGTCCCACTTTTAACATTGCAAATTTGAAGCCTTATTTGTGTGAGGAAGATGAGCTTCCATCGAGGACAACTTCATTTCAATAAGGGGAGGTTGATGAGGACATCAATAACATTGTTACAAGCCCCTACCCCTACTACTACATATACTGGACCAACTACTAGAGCTCGCGCACGCCAATTAAATTATCAGGTACTTTCATTTCTTGGTAATGATTCTAATGTTCATGAGAATATGATGTTGCCTAAATTGGATACATTTGTTTTGCTTACAAATGAAGGACCTGACATGGATAAGAGGGATGAACACTGGAGCAAGACCAAGCATGGAGATGATGGCATGCGCAAGGGGAACAAGAACGGAGTTACAAGTGATGATTTCAGGACTTTGAAGCCACCATAAGGAGTGCATGAAGACTTGGAGGAAATATACAAGATGCCACTTCATAAATTTTGTCCAGAGGCTATCTAGGTGTTGTGTCACCTTATTATTGGGTCAGGCCCATGTAACTTCGAAATACTTAAGTATAGGCTATTTTTAGAGTCCGTATGTGTGGGGAAACAAGAGTTAGGGTTGGTTTCGGACCCCTCCTCCAAGGGCAATGAAATTCCCCCCTCTTCCTCCATATATACAGCTCTTACGACATCGTTTAGACTTTGGGTTTTGTTTAGATTAAAAGTTTTCCACAGCTGCAACTTCGCGTACTTCGTTTGTGTTCAACGACCAGACCAAGACGTCACAGAACCCCACTTTCATTAATAACGCTTTCCTCTCATATTCGCAATATCCAGATTGCAATTTCAATTTCTTGCTTGTTCTTTGTTTTCTTGCAAGAATAGACCTTCGTGGTCAGGTTGATCATGCTCTGGCGTGGTCAATAACCCTCGGAGTTGGTTTAGCGATTGCTAAGGTGAGACGTCCTCAGACGATCGTAGTCGGATCATCAAAGTCTACTCCACCAAAAACGATAGCCACCATCTCATCGAAAGACGAGACACCTTTGCCTCTATCAAAACACGTGCAAAGTATTTATGGTTAAAAACCACCTACATACTATGTTAAGCATATGGTGTTCGAATTTCTCAGTAGTTTTTTTATGCTGTGTTAGGTATTGTGCTGGCTTATTATTATCTTATTCAACTGAACCAGTTTTATATATTCTGTTGCAAAGAAGTAAAAGTTGCTAGTTTTAGTGTTCTCATTTTGACTACTTGTGAAGTTAGCTTAGGGCATGTACAATGATTGATAAGTCAGTCTTATTTTAAGGCTTGCATGTAAGTTACAGATGGCAAATAAAGTATGTCTACAATGGGTTATTGCTTAGCCTGATCTTCGATAACTAGCTATTCCTAAAAACACGATGAGACATATTATGCTAAGAGATAATCTCCTTAAATAAGAGATTACAAACCCTTTCTTATGATTTCTCTCTCCTCTACTTCAGCATTTATCCTACGTGGCACTCCTAAGATAACACCATTGCACATGCCCTTAGAGCATAATCTCGTTCGCCACACATGACATCTAGTTTTCTGCGACTACTTCTCACATCAACTTGTCTCTACTTAATACTAGCTGAATACTTGTGTGTTTCCATAGATAAATAAAAAAAGGAATTACACATTTTTTCTGATTTAAAGATATATATTGTACAAGACAAAGATGTGGTCTTTGTTAAAGTTATGTTGATTATTATGTACAAGATAGGTTACACTTGTACTTTGAGTCGTACTATGTGTAGACAGAATATGTAATCGTACCCTACTAGGACACTTGTATCCCATGCCTATATGTAACATAAGCTAACATAATAGTACCTAGACGTAGGGGGGCTGACATCTTGTGTTCATAGCTGAAATACGGTATTGTCGTGATATGGACTGGGAGGAGCATCCGTAGTCATGCCCCAAGGATTAGCCAATGTTTGGTGAGCCATGTTAACAAATCTTGATGTCATGCTTCGTGTCATCGCTTAATCCATTGTAGATTGATGTTCGTCTTGAATTATTTTGACAAGTGAGGTATTATGAGTGGGATTCTTCAAGGGCTGTGAAAGTTGTTCAAAGGATGCTGAATCGGGTTGCTGATCTTGTTTGTCATAAGAGGCACTCTTGTATCAGCGGATGCAGGCAGAGTTGTCGGCGAGATCAGATAACTATGCCTCTCATGGAAGCCAACTTGTGCCTTCACGAGAAGCAAATCTGTGCCTCTCACAGAAGAAAAAAAAAGTGTTTTCCTCTTTACGAGATGTCCTCTTGCGAAAGAAAACATGTGCCTCCATGAGAAGCCAATATGTGCCTCCTGCCGAAGCAAACTTGTGACTCCATGAGAAGCAAATATGCGCCACTTGAGGAAGAAAAAAACAAATTATAAAAAAGAGGAAGAAAAGAGACACAATTTCCGCACAATTTTTTGGGTCCAAAACCTAGGGAAACCGGAAAAAAACCAAAAAGCCAAAAAACCATCTAAAAACCGAAATCATTTACAAAAAAAAATAGAATACCGAGGGAGCACCCAGCACGTAACACATGGCAGCGGCTGAGACCGCTCCAAGTGATAAGCTCTCAACCCACCAAAATTAACCCTTGAGGGGTTCCCGCATGGGTACCCCTCAATTAATTGCTCCCACCTATATGTCGCGTGTACTGATTCCTAATAGAAATCACCTACATGGGATTTCTAGCGGGCTAGCCCGGTAACGAGGTTCCTTTGTTGCGCGCTGTAGGTTCCTCTAGGTACTTTTTTCTTTCTTTTTTTCTTCTTCTGTTTTTGGTTTTCCCACCGGTTTAATGGTTTTCCTTTATTTCTTCATTATGCTTTGGTGTTTTTGTTTTCTCATTGGTTTTTCTTCGTTGTAGGTTGTGTAGGTTCAGTTTTCTTTTTCTTTTGTTTTTTCTTTAGTTTCATTTGCTTTTTCAGCTGTTTTCTTTGGTTTTCCTTTTCTTTTCCTTTGTTTTCTCATTGGTTATTTTGGTTTTCCTTTTTTATTTTTATACTTTGCTTTTGTTTGTTTGTTGTTTTTTATTGTTTTCTTCCTTTTTTTTGCTTTTGGTTTTGTTTCTTTATCGATTTTATTGACGTTTCCACACTTGTCTTTTTATATTACACAATGCATGTTTTTAGAGCACACGTGAAACATTTTATGATTCATTTTAGAACTTTTTCAAATGCATGATGTACATTTTTTTCATGTACATGTTTTGAATATACAGTAACATTTTTTCCAAATACAAGTTGTACATTTTTAATGGAAATAAACATTTTTAACCTACAAGAACATTTTTTACATTGTATAAACATTTAACGAACATTTTTTGAATCGCATAATATTGCATGAAAATTTCATGTACATTTTGTTTAATGGTACGAAATATTTTTTTAATACAACATGATTTTTTTTTTACATCGTATATTTTTTGCAATGTCAGAAAAACATTTTAGAAACATGTGAAACAATTTTTTAGTGGTGTGTATAGTTTTGAATGGATGAAACATTCTTTTCTGAATTGTGCAGACACTTTTTATGTTTTCTATACACATTTTTTAATATGACACGTATGTTTTTTAAACATGTGGCATTTTTTAGTGTAACAAACATTTTATGTACGAATGATTAATATTTTTCTCTACCACTACAAGTATCAGGATATTTGCCGTTAGTTCTGCTCTTTGACGTCAGCTTTCTCTACCACTACGCGTTTAACATATTTCAATGCATGATTCATATTTTTAATTTTTTTATGTAAAGTGCTTTTTGTATTATATATATTTTACCTATTAAGAAACATCATGATGTCATCATAGGGCGGCAAGGCAGATTTGCTTTTGCCTAAAAAAGTGATATTTGTTTGCAAAAATAATGGATCTAGTCCTTGTGTGTGACGCGGCGAGGCAGATCAAATCGGCAAAGCAAAACGTCCATCTTGTTGTAATAGCAAACATTGGAATTTGTGCAAGGAAGCAACATCAGGTGAAGACCAAGAGGAACCTTTTGGTTGGATTTTCAACTTGTACACGGTTGTCTATTTAGGGCAATTTCAATGCAGACAGATGGTTATGTCCCTTCTGGTGGAATCGACTTATTAGAATTTAAGGCCTAGACTTAGGCATTGGCGCTCGCATTTTCTAGATTTCTTTTCACTTTTCGGCGATGTTCGTTCAGCGAGAGAAAAAGTTCTCGTTGGTCATGAGGGCCATGTGGTGACTTTGCCAATCTCAAGATGTTGTGTCGGCTCAGCATTTCGAAGGTACTCATAAGAGTAGGACGTGCCTGGGTTCATAAGGGTGAGTGTATATAAGCATCTGCGTTTGTTTGTGTTGAAAAAGAATGCTACCAAATATCTGTAGAGACGCTTGGATGTGTCTACAGACAGAATAGATGCGGTTGCTATCCAACAAGAGTCATCAAATGTCCAGCCAAATCCGAACGGATATTTAACAAAGGGAAATGATAACTAGCTGAGATTCACAGTAAAGTTTCCAACACGAACGTGCTAGCTACCGTTGGATGAGAGTACGAATCTCAAAGCAGCGGCATGTTTCCACGTCAAGTGAAAATACTATTCGCTGGGAATGACATATGAGTGAATGAAGCGACCACATACCTTCCCCATACCCCATTCCTCACTGTGAGCTCCACCACCCCATCATGGTGATGATTACCACGATTTCGTGGTCAAGGCGACGAGGAGGCCAGCGGCTTGAAGGAGGCGGGCATCGGCGACGTCGATGAGCGGGCCGCGCTCAGGTGGCATCAACGAGCAGGTCATGTTCAAGCTAGCGGCAGGCGAAGGTCTCCACGGTGATCCTAGACCAGTTGGTCTAGCCGATGCGATGTCGGACCTCGCGAATGACGCCTGATGTTGGGCATTGCGCTACTTCCGATGCAACACCTCGAAGGCCGCTGTCATTATAGAGGAGGAACCGCCACCGCCGCAACCGAGATAATAGGCAAGGCGGCCGCGTGCATTGGTTATCACAGGGGAGGGCATCTCCTCCTTTTTGACGGCAACGAGCACCACTGTCTCCTGGACTATCGACATGGCAGGGACGGGGGTGCCACCTCCTTACCATGGTGGAGATGGCCACAAGACGGTGATGACGGCTCCACCTTGACGCACAGTAAGGATTGCAGCTTCTCCTTGATGTGGTGTCCGATTTGGACACCACAGTTGGGCAGGAGCAACGGCGAGGTCGGCACTCGACCATGATCGAAGCTCGGCCGCTCGAGTAATAGCTTGAGATGTCACGTGTACTTCTCGTCCGCCTTTTGGTCCTCGGTGAGGAGGGGCGGCCGCTCCCACTCCTCGTCATCCGAGGAGAGCACCTTTGTCTTGACTGTGAGAGCGTCCAGCGTCGACGGGCTTGGAGACCGTGTGCTGCAGTGCCATAGCCCGAAGCTCTCACCAGATCCAGAGGGACGCACGGAGAACCAGCTGCAGCCATCAGACTTGACCATCATGACGACTAGTTGTGGAGTTGTGCAGAGTAGCGGTGGTGTGGGTAGGGCGTTGCATCCATCGTATAGCTGAAATGGTCGGGGTAGGCAGAGCGAAGCCGCTTCAATGCGGGCGCAGCGACCATATTAGGCTTCTTGGTCGGTTGCATTGGCGTGAATGTCAGTGCAGCTAGCCCTTCGGTCACATCATTATGACCAATATCAATGCAAGTAGGCAGTTGTCCAATCATGTTAGCTCTGAGTGGCATGAACGCGGGTGGAGGTTTCTGGAGGGTTCAGGAGCAGACGTGTCGATGGAGGGTTTTTGTCAGATGTGCACGTGGCAGGCTTCTGTACGCTTGCAAACCTCCCCTACGTTTGGTTCTGGTTTGTGAGATTTTAGATGTCCAAATGTGTCCAAATTTTTTTGGTTACCACTATTAGATGGTAAAAAATGCCCAGATGGTCCGGTCCATACATAGAGGAGTGATTTGGTGAACCACATTCGAGTTTCCTGTAGCTCAGATATTTTTTCACAGGTTAGTTATACAGTTTGAAGTGAAAAGTTTGAAGAGACTGGAAGCTTTGCATTCGATATATAAGGTTGCAAATTTGTTGGCACAATAGGGATGCTGAAAAGCATTGTGAAAAGCAAGCTGACTAAGATTAGAATATATATGATGATGAGAATTTTCGTAAGATGGGTTGGAAGCCTGGAGCATGTCGTGAAGGATCGTGCATACACATGGCGTAAAGCAATGCACAAGAATGTGTTGAGTAGACACAACACGGGGTGGAGCATTGTTGTAGTTAAATAAGTCTGGATGGGTGAGATATATAAGGCGGACGACCTGGACAGTCTAGCAGATCGATGTGATGTCAGTATAAATAGAGATGATGGTGATATCTATGATGACAACGTAGGAGCATGACACTAATGGTGGCCCCGTTCTGGGCATGGAAACACACGACAGAGGCCCAAGGGTGTGTGTGTAATACATCTCCAACATATCTATGATTTTTGATTGTTCCATGCTATTATAGTATCAATATTCAATGTTTTATATGCAATTATGTGCAATTTTATATCTTTTTTGGGACTAACCTATTAAACCAGTGCCCAGTGCCAATTGCTCTTTTTTGCTTGTTTTTGGCTTTTCAGGAAATCAGTACCAAACGCAGTCCAAACACTATGAATCTTTTAGACGATTTTTTCTGGACGAAGAGATACGCGAGAAGGTTCTGGAGAAGACCAGACGAGCTAAGAGGGAGCGACAAGCTCACTAGGCGCGCCCTGGGGGGGAGCTGGTCTTGTGGGCCCCTCGTGGCACATCCTGACCTAATTCCACCTATATAAATTCTAAAATATTCCCAGTAAATCCAAGAGCCACATGAAATGCTTTTTCCTCTGTCGCAAGTTTCTGTTCTTCCGTGATCCCATCTGGAGGCCTTTTCTGGCACCCTGTCGGAGGGGGAATTGATCACGGAGGGCTTCTACATCATCCTTGTTGCCCTTCCGATGATGCATGAGTAGTTTACCGCAGACATATGGGTCATGATACGGAGCATCCTACGACCATCCCCATGGACCTACCTACGTCTCCCCAAGTGCCTAGTGGACAGATGACACGAGCACGTGCAAGAGCTCTCGAGACCGAGGTGACATCTCTCCATAGTGATATTCCGTATGACCCACCTGAGACATGGCTACTACCTAAAGCCGGAATGCTATGTGTGATTAGGTATGAAGAAGACCACCTCGGAGATGCTCGGTATGAGACCCTCAAGTACACGGACGAAGAAGCACGACAAAAAGAATCGGACAAAGCTCCCAGGACCCGGACATCCAACCCCCGGCCCGCACATCTGGCCCCTGAAGACAACAACAATAGCATCCCAGCAGCACAGAAGCTACAGGGCCCGGACATTCGTCCTGGCCCCGTACATTCGGCGCTAGCCTGGAAATCCGTGCCCTCTGTCTAGAAAGCAGCCAAACGTCGTTGAAGCTAGCCCAGACATCCGCCCCCTGTCTGCGCAGAGTAAATGGGCCACCGGCCCATGTACCCATCCGTTCGCCCCAACTTGTACTAAGACTATAAATAGACCTCCCCTCCACATCTAGGGATAGCAATGTCAGGACCCCGATTCTAAGTCACACCGATCTAGACTGTAACACCTCATATCACTTTGCGGCCTCATGCACGGTATCCCCACGGGTGTCGCCTTACCATGGCCCGGGACCGTTTGCACCTTTTGGCTCACGTATATGATAGTGTCGCTAGCATCCATATGACAAACAACCCGGGCCGACAAGACTAGTAGTGAACCCAAAGTGGCACTAACTTACGAGGACATGCATACATGAATCAACATCGAGCATGTCAGTCAACAGCGTATGAATCCGGGTTGTAGCAACTGGGCTAACAGGACTCCGAGAACCCGGGCTGTAGCAGGCTAACAGGACTCCGGATGTCTCCGTGTGACATTTCCCTGAAGGGACAGACACAGGAACAAAGTGAATCACATGCCGACCAGTCTAAGTGTTCTGGAGCAGTAGTGTTGGGCTATCAGGACTTCGGTAAACTGGGCTGTAGCGGACTACCAAGGCTCAGTGGAAGCGCCACACAACATTTCCCAGAGAGGCTACCAAGGATAAACAACTAGATTGTCGGATCCCACACATACCAAGCATTTCAAACATTCACACAATATGCTCGATATGTGTAAATACAACATGGCATCACAACAAAACTCTACAACTCAAAGTACTTTATTTAGAAGGCTCCACAGAGCCATACATAATATGTTCATACAGGTAGGGGTCACACGACCCAACACTCAAGTCATACAAACATGCAAGCACATGCGGAAGCAAACTTGTATGAGTACAGACAACTAGAAAGCAAGAAGGCTTGACGAAGCCTGTCTATCTAGAAGGCCCTTCACGGCTCAGGATCACCACCTGGGTGGCAAGTCACTCGTCAACGTCGAGATCTCATAGAACCCATCGGAGGGGGCGGTGTTCTCTTCTGCAACAGTAATTAAGCAAGCATGAGTACAAAGGTACTCGACAAGTCTTTCAACAGATCCTACTATACATGCAACATTCTCAAGAAGGATAATGGGGTTATTGCAGCAAGCCAGCTTTGACTCTTGGCTAAGCTATCCTACAAGACAGCAACTTGTAAATGTTTTGCGGACACGAGTCCACTACTCACCACAACAATACACTACCGATCCTCCTCTGTCATCCTATGGAAGGGCCATCCACGGCACTCACACTTGTCTTAAGGCTTTTAGGAGTATCCATTTACTTGTCTATGAACTATATAGGCAACCAAGTAGTCCTTTACCGCGGACACGGCTATTCGAATAGATGATGTTAACCCTGCAGGGGTGTACTTCTTCACACACGCTCTCACCACTTACCGTCGTTTACATGACATGTACTCGGCAACCTTCAAGCGGAAGCCCAACGAGGGTGTCGGCCACGGCCTACCTAAACACTGAAGCCTCTAGTCCAGGTTTACCGCCTATCCAGGTTCCATCCGCAAGGAGTCCGGCCGAGGTTTCCACATACGTCCCCGAACGATGTGTACATGGTTCCCAAGACACCAAAAAGGCGACTCGGTACACCGTGCCATGGTGTATCTATCACATCATAGCCCACCCCTAGGGTCAGTGCTATGCACGGCCTCCAACACATATCCTATAAACACCAGAAACTAGTTGCAACTCCTAGACAGAGGACTAGGGTGGTTAAGAAGCCGAGAGGGTCCATTGGTTTCGGGCCCAATGCATGGTAGTAGTTGGTTCTTAAATCACACATACAGATCTCGGTGCTTAAGGACGGTTCCAATGAAACAACCCACCATGTACTCCTGCATGGCCTCTCATCGATACCTTTACCAAATCGTGTTCAACACATTACTCACATTACTGACATAATCATTTCATTCTAGCACATCACCCAGATGAACTAGTGTAGCGACCAGACCTCAAACAGTCTGATCTCTGTACTCCGGTGTCATCCCTGGATCAGTAATGCTGACACCACACAGTACTCGGAGGATTTATAGCAGAGTAGCAATCACACACTTATTACATCGAGTGTCTCAAAAGAGAACTTATTACAATAAATATGGCTTAAGGCCATCTAATAACGATAACAGCGGAAGGCTTGGAAGATAAGTGAGACCATCAACTCCAACGGCATCACTGAGTATAGAACCACGACCTAAAAACTCCTTAATCGTCGTCTGAAAAGTCTGCAACATTAACGTTGCAGCCCGAAACGGGTCAGCACATGGAATATGTTGGCAAGGTAACACATAGAGAGTAATGGTATGAAACAGCTATACTATATGCATATTTGGCTGGTGGAAAGCTCTATGGTTACAGTTTTGCGTAAAGCCAAATTTTCCCTACTTCAAAGGAATAAATTTATTTAACTATCATGGTGGTTGTTAAACATTCAGAATGGTTGACAGCATTCTCAATCCCAATTAAGCATCATCATTAAACATAACCCAACAAAATTAATTTAGAGTAACATGTTGAGATTCACATGATAATCCAAGTACTAGATACTCAAGATGTCCATAACCGGGGACACGGATAATCATGATTAGTTTATTACACTCTGCAGAGGTTTGCGCACTTTTCCCCACAAGACTCGATCGCCTCCGTTTGTTTTCTCGCACTACAGGGTGTTTGAGAAGACGGATGACCGAGACATAGTCTTTCAGAAGCGCTAGCACCTTACGATCGGGTAGACCGTACCACCTACATCCCCTACATCTTCTAGTCTACCACTGTAAGAGTTCGCACAACTTAGTCAACTATGCTAGAGCCCATAATAGCTTGTGGCTGCACACGGAAGTTTCTAGTATGAATAGTCTCATGATCCCTTTGAGCCTGGGTGGCGGTCCAAAAGAAAACATGCAAGTCCTGGAATACCCAGGTGCCTCAATCCACCCAGATGTGTGTTTAAGTTGCCACCTTAGATAAACCATTAATTAACAATCTCACATCTGTCATGGATATCACTCACCCAATCCACGTCTACTAGCATAGCATGGCATAATAAGCAAACGCAGAAGTAACTCCCAAAGGTTTGATAATAAACAGGTAATAGGTACTACCTCATCTACTTCCCATCCCACAATTTAATTAGATCCTAATCATGCAATGTGTGAGGATTGATCTAATGCAATAAAACTGGGTAGTAGAAAAGGTATGATCAAAGTGTTACTTGCCTTGCTGATGATCCGCGAAACCTAACGATTCGAAGTAACAAGCAGCGCACTCCGGGTATTCTATCACAGACAAACAAACAAGCATACAATAAGTACTCATCTAAAGCATAGGTAAAACTCAAATAAGAGATCTAACTAGAAGGTTCAACTTAAGAACTCCGGTTGGCAAAAAGAATCAAATCGAATGAAGCAACGAAAATCAAACGGCGAAAGAAAACAACTTCGTTCTAGTAATTTGGATCTAGGGCGAATTTTACAGTAACAAAAACTTGTTTAAGTTGGTTAAACGGATAGAGAGTTTCGAGACGAATCCCTAGGCACTTGAATCGCCTGATTCCGATAAACGAGCGAAAAGTTAAACTAAAACGAAAATCGGATCAGGAATCGTGATCAGAAAAATCACGGATTTAATCCGAGAAAAAGAAAAACGACGAACGCCAATTTTTTTCTCTCTTTTTTCGGCATGGAAAACGAGGCGCGACGAACCTCGGGCGGCAGGATCGTCGGCGGCGGTGGCGGCGGCTCCGGCGACGCGCGTGGATCGAGGCGGGGCTGATGGGCTGGGGCGGCTCGGGGCGGCGCTATTTAAAGGCTGCCCCTGGGCGGTGTCCCGCTCGGGTACAGCCCGAAGTCGGTTCATTTTTTTAATGATTCCACTCGGAATAAAAATAAAAAGAAATACTAAACAGACTCCAAAAATTCCGAAATAAATTTTCACGGGCTTCTAAAATCAAGCCGCACAAGGTAAACATTTATTTGGGCCCTAAATGCAATTTTGAAAAATGCATTTTTTCCTAAATTCAAATAAAACACCGAAAAACTCCGAAATAAAATCTTATTTGATTTTATTATTAAATCCTCAATATTTCTTTATTTTGGGAAAGTCATTTTATTCCCTCTCTCATATTTTTGTAGTAGAAATACTTGATGATAAAATAAATAAAATCAAATGATCCTATTCTCAAAATTTGAGAGAACTCAAATATGAAAATAACGAAATCCCCAACTCTCTCCGTGGGTCATTGAGTTGCGTAGAATTTCTAGGATCAACCAAAATGCAAAATAAAATATGATATGCATGATGATCTAATGTATAACATTCCAAATTGAAAATTTGGGATGTTACAAACCTACCCCCTTAAGATGAATCTCGCCCTCGAGATTCGGGTTGGCTAGAAAATAGGTGAGGTGGTCTTTGAGCAAATCTTCCTCTCGCTCCCAGGTGGCTTCATCCTCCGTGTGGTGGCTCCACTGAACTTTGCAAAACTTGATAACCTTGCTGCGAGTAACTCGGTTGGCAAACTCGAGAATCTTGACTGGTTTCTCCTCGTAGGTCAAATCGTTATCCAACTGAATAGTTTCCAAAGGCACTGTGTCTCTCAATGGTATGTCAGCCATCTCCGCGTGACATTTCTTTAACTGAGAAACGTGGAACACATCATGTACTCCTGACAATCCTTCGGGCAATTCCAACTTGTAGGCCACTTCTCCCATACGCTCCAAAACTCGATATGGTCCTACAAATCGTGGCGCTAACTTTCCTTTAACTCCAAAACGCTTTGTTCCCCGAAGTGGAGATACTCGAAGATAAGCTTTGTCTCCGACTTCATAAACTGTCTCCTTGCGTTTAGAATCTGCATAACTTTTCTGTCTGGACTGGGCTACCTTGAGCCTATCGCGAATCAACTTCACCTTCTGTTCAGACTCTTTAATCAAGTCAGGACCAAACAACTGGCGGTCTCCAACTTCGTCCCATGACAACGGTGTCCTGCACCTCCTTCCGTACAAAGCTTCGAAAGGGGCCATCTTTAAACTGGTTTGGTAACTGTTGTTGTAAGAGAACTCTGCATATGGCAAATTATCGTCCCAACTAGATCCATAATCTAGCGCACAAGCTCTCAGCATATCCTCCAAAATCTGATTGACTCTCTCGGTCTGTCCATCTGTCTGTGGATGAAAAGCTGTACTGAATTCTAGCCTGGTACCCAAAGTTTCGTGCAACTGCTTCCAGAACTTTGAGGTAAACTGGGTTCCTCTATCTGATACGATACTCCTTGGAACTCCATGCAGACATACGATCCTGGTCATGTATATCTTTGCCAACTTAGCACTGGTGTAAGTGGTCTTTACTGGGATGAAATGAGCTACTTTCGTCAATCGATCAACTACAACCCAAATCGAGTCATAGCCTGAACGAGTCCTGGGCAATCCCGTGATAAAATCCATGCCTAGCTTATC
The DNA here is from genome assembly GCF_018294505.1 of Triticum aestivum. Classification (NCBI taxonomy): domain Eukaryota; kingdom Viridiplantae; phylum Streptophyta; class Magnoliopsida; order Poales; family Poaceae; genus Triticum; species Triticum aestivum. The sequence continues at coordinate 272,979,958 of NC_057809.1, read as the reverse complement.
CCACTTCCATTCGGGTATCGGCAATGGTTGTAACAATCCTGCTGGCTTCTGATGCTCTGCCTTTACTCTCTGACATACATCACAAACTGCTACATACTCCGCAATATCCTTCTTCATTCCGGTCCACCAGAAAATATCCTTCAAATCCAAATACATCTTGGTATTTCCTGGGTGAATTGAATACGGTGAGTCGTGTGCCTCTTGCAAAATCAACTTCCTGATCTCCGGGTCATTGGGCACGTAAACGCGGTCTTCAAACCATAGGGTGTCGTGCTCATCCTCACGAAATCCTTTAGCTTTTCCTTGCTCAGTTTCTCCTTTATAGCGGCAATCTCTTTGTCAGCTTTCTGAGCTTCCCTGATTTTATCCATCAAGGTTGACTGAATCTCCAATGCTGCTACATAGCCTCTCGGAACTATTTCTAAACATAGTTCACGAAGATTTTCGGCTAACTCCCTTGGTATTCCTCCCGTCATTAATGTATTGACATGGCTCTTGCGGCTTAATGCGTCAGCTACTACATTAGCCTTTCCGGGGTGATAATGCAATTTCATATCATAATCCTTGATAAGCTCCAACCATCTCCTTTGTCTGAGATTTAACTCCTTCTGTGTGAAAATGTACTTCAAACTCTTATGATCCGTGTACACCTCACAATGGTTTCCAATGAGAAAATGTCTCCATGTCTTCAATGCATGCACTACGGCTGCTAACTCCAAATCATGCGTGGCATAATTCAACTCATGAGGCTTCAGTTGTCTTGAGGCATATGAAACAACTCTCCCTTCCTGCATAAGCACTGCTCCAAGTCCTCGACGTGAAGCGTCGCAATACACCTCATAATCCTTGGTCTGGTCTGGCAAAATCAACACTGGTGAGGTAACTAAGCGTTTCTTCAACTCTTGGAAACTAGCCTCACACTCCTCTGTCCATATGAACTTGGTATCTTCTTCAACAACTCAGTCATAGGCTTCACAATCTTTGAGAAATTCTCAATAAATCTCCGGTAGTATCCTGCGAGTCCAAGAAAACTCTGGATCTCTCCAACTGTTGTTGGGGCTTCCCACTTGGTCACGGTTTCAACTTTAGCGGGATCTACTGCTATACCTTCTCCAGATATAACATGTCCGAGGAATCCTACTTCCTTCAACCAAAACTCACATTTGCTGAACTTGGCATATAATTGATGTTCTCTGAGCTTTCCAAGTACCAAACGCAAATGCTCCTTATGTTCCTCTTCATTCTTCGAATAAACCAGGATATCATCAATGAACACTACGATGAACTTATCCAAAAACTCCATAAACACTTTGTTCATCATGTTCATAAAATAGGCAGGTGCGTTAGTCAGACCAAATGACATAACGGTATACTCGTACAGCCCATACCTGGTGGTAAAAGCTGTCTTCGGAATATCCTGTTCTCGAATCTTCAACTGGTGGTATCCTGATCGCAGATCGATCTTGGAAAATACCTTAGCTCCTTGCAATCGATCAAACAGATCGTTGATCATTGGTAGTGGGTACTTGTTCTTGATCGTTACTTCATTCAATCCTCGATAATCAACAACCATCCTTAACGATCCATCCTTCTTCTCCACTAGAAGTACTGGCGATCCCCAAGGCGAAGAACTTGGGCGAATATATCCTTATCCAGTAACTCCTTAATCTGCTTCTTAATTTCCACCAAATCCTTTGCTGGCATCCTATATGGTCTCTTTGATATTGGCCCTGTGCCTGGCAATAGCTCAATCAAAAACTCAATATCTCTATCCGGTGGCATGCCTGGCAACTCCTCTGGAAATACATCAGGGAAATCCCTTACCACTGGTACTTCCTCCTGCACAACTCCTGTTAGGCAATTTACTTGAGTCCTCTTTGGCACATGCCGGGATACATACTTGATCCTTCTCCCTTCTGGTGTGGTAAGCAAAATTGACTTACTAGCACATTCAATATTCCCTTCATACTTTGATAACCAATCCATGCCTAATATCACATCCAATCCTTGAGATTCCAATACTATTAGGTCTGAGGGAAAAACATAGTTACCAATCCTTAATGGTAACCGATCACACCATAGACTAGCCACATACTCTGCTCCGGGCGAGGTTACTAACATGGGTGACCTAAGGGCTTGGGTTGGTAGGTTATACTTATCCACAAATCCCCTTGAGATGTATGAATGCGATGCGCCAGTATCAAAAAGAACGAGTGCAGTAAATGACTTAACCAAAAACTTACCTATTACTGCATCGGGCTGAGCTTCAACCTCCTCCATGCTAACGTGGTTCACCTGTCCCCTGTTGAAAGGGTTCGGCTTCTTCCCAGAACTTCCATTGCTATTTCCATTTTGTAATTCAGGACATTCATTTGCATAATGTCCTGTCTTCGAACACTTAAAACATGTGACTTGGCTTAGGTCCTTCTTGGCTGGGGTTGAGGGGTTGGTTCGGTTCTGGCCGTTGCTTCCTCCATTGCCATTACCATTCTTGGTTCCATTGTGATTGTGCGAGCTACCTCCTTCATGGGTATGCTGAAAATGTCCTCCCGGTCTAGGGGTAAAACGTGGCTTTTGCTGAGCTCCTGAATTGTATTTTCCTTGTCCATACTTCCTCTTGCGATTCTCAATTTGCTGCTGCTTCCCTTCAATCATAAGAGCATGATCTACCAACTCCTGGTAGTTGTTGAAGGTTGCTACCATCAACTGCATGCTCAACTCATCATCCAGTCCTTCTAAAAACTTCTCCTGCTTTGTTGCATCCGTAGCGACGTCATCTGGGGCATAACGTGCTAGCTTACTAAATTCCTCCACATACTGGCCAACTGTCCTTCCTCCTTGGCGCAAGTTGCGAAACTCATGCTTCTTCATGGCCATAGCTCCTGCTGAAACGTGTGCAGTACGAAAAGCCTGCTGAAACTGGTCCCATGTGACAGTGTCAACTGGGAAAGTGGCTGTGAAATTCTCCCACCATGATGTTGCGGGTCCTTCTAACTGATGTGCGGCAAACTTCACCTTCTCCGCATCTGTGCATCCTGCTGTGGTCAACTCCCTAACTGTCTTGTGGAGCCAATCATCTGCTACTATCAGCTCGGTGCTACTGGAAAACACCAGCGGATTCAGCCTAAGAAAACAGGCTAAGTGGTCAAAAGGTGGTGGTGGTGGTGGGTTGTTGTTGTTGTTCCCCTGATTCTGATTCTGGACTAGCAACTGCATCAATGTGTTCTGCTGCTGGATCAACTGGGTGAGCTCCGGTGGAAATGCAAATCTGGGGTCACGTCTCGGAGGCATCTGAGGGTTTAGAAAAGATGATATATAAGAATAGAGGGGGTCTAAAGAGAAAACACTACCCATATGCACATGAGGCAAAACAAACAATTCACTTCAATCAATCAAACAAGGGCATACAATCGATCTATCTATCGCAAAAGTGCTCGGACTACTATATTTACATGGTGGACTACTACTACTGATGAGGTGGTCTACTAGAAATATTCTTCGGTTGCAGACTCCATGATATCTGCTCCAGCTTCATCAACATAGTCATCATCGCTACTATCTGCTTCCGAGTCGGTGCCGTCGATGATGATGTAGTCTTCCGGGCTAATTTCCTAGGGTTCTTCGTCTTCATCTACTGGCGTAGGGTCTCCCATAAATATTCCAATCTTCTTGATCAGGTCGTCATTCTTCTCCACCAATACTTCAATTTCTTCTTCATAATCTTCACGTGTAGCCTTGAGTTCTTCCTCCAGTTCCTTGATTCTAGTCTTAGCCTTCTTCAGATCTATCATGTCGGCGCACATCTGGTTCTCCTGTCGTCGAATGTGCTGATTTAACTCCTGGATAAAAGCTGCGATTGATCTATCCTTCCTGGTGCTGATCATCTCCCAGTGTTCATCTCGGCGCCCACAAATCTGGTAGATAGTATCCTTGAGATCCTTGTGGTAGACTTCTCCAATGCATCCCATGGTGATGTGAGCTGCCATGCTCTTTCCTAGACTCCAAGTTGGTGCATCAAAAGAAAATTCTATGGGCTCAGTGACTGGCATGAACGTCCTTCCTGGAACTTGAACTTGAATCATCCAGCGCTCTTCTTCAGGTAAAGTGGCGTTGTAGGTTCCCGTGAAGCTTGGTACTCCTATATTCAGGTATCTAGTGACTTCCTTCAAGTGACGTCCAAAGGGTGTATCTTCATCCGGTTGCGTGAACTTGTTCCTTGCATCCGCCATCCTAAAGAGTAGAAAAGATGAGAGGTCAGAAGAGAAGAGAGTGACTAGTGATCTAGGTCTTTAGCTTAGTGGTCGTGTCCTACAGTCAGCGTGTGCTCTGATACCATCTCTGTAGCGACCAGACCTCAAACAGTCTGATCTCTGTGCTCCGGTGTCATCCCTGGATCAGTAATGCTGACACCACACAGTACTCGGAGGATTTATAGCAGAGTAGCAATCACACACTTATTACATCAAGTGTCTCAAAAGAAAACTTATTACAATAAATATGGCTTAAGGCCATCTAATAACGATAACAGTGGAAGGCTTGGAAGATAAGTGAGTCCATCAACTCCAACGGCATCACTGAGTATAGAACCACGACCTAAAAACTCTTTAATCGTCGTCTGAAAAGTCTGCAACATTAACGTTGCAGCCCAAAACGGGTCAGCACATGGAATATGCTGGCAAGGTAACACATAGAGAGTAATGGAATGAAACAGCTATACTATATGCATATTTGGCTGGTGGAAAGCTCTATGGTTACAGTTTTGCGTAAAGCCAATTTTTCCCTACTTCAAAGGAATAAATTTATTTAACTATCATGGTGGTTGTTAAACATTGAGAATGGTTGACAGCATTCTCAATCCCAATTAAACATCATCATTAAACATAACCCAACAAAATTAATTTAGAGTAACATGTTGAGATTCACATGAAAATCCAAGTACTAGATACTCAAGATGTCCATAACCGGGGACACGGCTAACCATGATTACTTATTACACTCTGCAGAGGTTTGCGCACTTTTCCCCACAAGACTCGATCGCCTCCGTTTGGTTTCTCGCACTACATGGTGTTTGAGAAGACGGATGACCGAGACATAGTCTTTCAGAAGCGCTAGCACCTTACGATCGGGTAGACCGTACCACCTACATCCCCTACATCTGCTAGTCTACCACTGTAAGAGTTCGCACAACTTAGTCAGCTATGCTAGAGCCCATAATAGCTTGTGGCTGCACACAGAAGTTTCTAGTATGAATAATCTCATGATCCCTTTGAGCCTGGGTGGCGGTCCAAAAGAAAACAGGCAAGTCCTGGAATACCCAGGTGCCTCAATCCACCCAGATGTGTGTTTAAGTTGCCACCTTAGATAAACCATTAATTAACAATCTCACATCTGTCATGGATTTCACTCACCCAATCCACGTCTACTAGCATAGCTTGGCATAATAAGCAAACGTAGAAGTAACTCCCAAAGGTTTATAATAAACAGGTAATAGGTACTACCTCATCTACTTCCCATCCCACAATTTAATTAGATCCTAATCATGCAATGTGTGAGGATTGATCTAATGCAATAAAACTGGGTAGTAGAAAAGGTATGATCAAAGTGTTACTTGCCTTGCTGATGATCCGCAAAACCTAACGATTCGAAGTAACAGGCGGCGCACTCCGGGTATTCTATCGCAGACAAACAAACACGCATACAATAAGTACTCATCTAATGCACAGGTAAAACTCAAATAAGAGATCTAACCAGAAGGTTCAACTTAAGAACTCCGGTTGCCAAAAAGAATCAAATCGAATGAAGCAACGAAAGACAAACGGCGAAAGAAAACAACTTCGTTCTAGTAATCTGGATCTAGGAAAAAATTTACAGTATCAGAATCTTGTTTAAGTTGGTTAAACGGGTAGAGGGTTTCGAGATGAAACCCTAGGCGCTTGAATCGCCTGATTCCTATAAACGAGCGAAAAGTTAAACTAAAACGAAAATCGGATCAGGAATCGTGATCAGAAAAATCACGGATTTAATCCGAGAAAAAGAAAAACGACGAACGCTGATTTTTTTCAGCATGGAAATCGAGGCGCGACGAACCTCGGGCGGCGGGATCGTCGGCGGCGGCGACTCCGGCGGCGCGCACGGATCGAGGCGGGGCTGATGGGCTGGGGCGGCTCGGGGCGGCGCTATTTAAAGGCTGCCCCCAGGCGGTGTCCCGCTCGGGTACGGCCCGAAGTCGGTTCGTTTTTTTTTAATTATTCCACTCGGAAGAAAAATAAAAAGAAATACTAAACGGACTCCAAAAATTCCGAAATAAATTTTCACGGGCTTCTAAAATCAAGTCGCACAAGGTGAACATTTATTTGGGCCCTAAATGCAATTTTGAAAAATGCACTTTTTCCTAAATTCAAAACACCGAAAAACTTAGAAATAAAATCTTATTTGATTTTATTATTAAATCCTCAATATTTCTTTATTTTGGGAAAGTCATTTTATTCCCTCTCTCATATTTTGTAGTAGAAATAATTGATGATAAAATAAATAAAATCAAATGATCCTATTCTCAAAATTTGAGAGAACTCAAATATAAAAATAATGAAATCCCCAACTCTCTCCGTGGGTCATTGAGTTGCGTAGAATTTCTAGGATCAACCAAAATGCAAAGTAAAATATGATATGCATGATGCTCTAATGTATAACATTCCAAATTAAAAATTTGGGATGTTACAACTAGACCTGACACGACTCTAAGCATAGCAAGGTAGGAAACACAGACATGGCTCAATCAAGTCCTACACATGCTAGTGGGTTTCATCTAGTTACTGTGGCAATGACAGGTCATGCAGAGGAAATGGGTTCAACTACCACAGCACACAGCAGTTTGAAACGTTGTTGTCTTAAATGCAGTAAATGAGAGCAGGAGCGGGAACATGGAGTTGTATCGATATGATCAATGGGGTTGCTTGCCTGATGGAGTGGTAGTAGGATACTGCCCTTCAGTCGGATATTCGTGGGTATCCTCGGAGGTAGAACCTACCACGAAAAACACATCGGAACACAATCATCACATGGCAATATGCAACAATATGATGCACGCTATGACATGGCAATAGGGGTGTGTTTTGGCTAATGCATTCTAAAACAGGTTGGTTTGAGTCCATTTGAATCAAAGATTCAAATGAAAGCCCATGATATGAAGTCTTATTAATGCATTAGCTTGTTTCAATTAAACAGCAAGGGTAAAGTGTTCCGACATGCATGAAACCATTACAGATGGAAAGATTGGATATTTCTGATCAATTTTCATATATAAATCTTTGCATTTGGAGTTACAGATTAATTACTATGAATTTTTGAAGTTCATAACATTTTCTGGAATTTCCTGTATAAGAATAAATCCAGTAAATGATTTACTGCGTCAGCATTGCGTTAGGGTGACGTCAGCAGTCAACGGGGACGGTCCAGGTCAAACCTAACCAATCGGTCCCGCATGTCAGTGTCATTAGACTAAATTTTAGTTAGTCCTAATCCTAGGTTAATTAGCAAGGCGGGCCCACAAGGTCAAATGGGTCAAACCCACCGGCAACATGACGCCGGAGAGGCCAGACGCGGCGGAGCAGTGCGAGATTCCTCCTCCGGCGACCAAATGGACGGCGGAGGGCATCTACGTGTAGCTGGGAGCGAGCCGCGTCGGCTGGTGCTAGTGGTTGGGCTCGGGGTAGCCGGAAACGATGTCGGCGACGAGTTTGGTGGCGGCCGGAGCTCAGACGAGGTCGAACTCATCGCTAGGAGGCACAGCGAGGTGCGTGGAGTGGTGCTACGGGCTCCTGGGGATGCGGTGAGTGCGGTGGCGTGCTCGGTTTCGAGCCAACGTGGCTGTGGCCATGACGGCGACGTGCAGAGGCGGCGACGGGTGCGGGCGAGCTCAGTGCAGTCGCTGTGGTGCATGACAGAGCGAACGGAGAGGATGGGGAGAGGCAGGAGCTCACGGGAAACACGATTAGCTAGGCAGCATGGTCGGGGACGAGGTGGTGCAGCGGTGTCGGCGAAGGGGATCTTTGGCGACGGGCGGTGAACACGAGGTCGGTGTGGTGGCTTCAGGGCGAACGAGCGCTCGGGGCTCGGTCTGCTCAACGGAGAGGACGGTGGCGGAGCTTCTGGACACGACGAGATGGCGAGGAGGCGACGGTGGCTGCGGTTTTCACGTCAGCGCGAGCGCGGCAGCGTCGGCCATGGTGGGTGAGAGCAAGAGAGGAGGAGGGGGAGAGTGGGCCTGTCCAGGCGGTCGAGGAGGCGACATGGAGTACAACCAGAGCGTCCAGAGGCGAAGTGGCATGCAGCTAGCGTGGTGGCGAGCTCTCGCGGCCGGCGCCACCTCCTACTTGCCTGCCTGGCGGGGAAGAAGCAGCTGGCTGGCACGGGCCAGCACAGTGCTTGGCCACCAGGTGGGCCTGCCAGGTAGGTTGCGGCCAAGTAAGTCCCTTTCTTTTATTTTCTGTTTTATTTTGTTTCTGCAAGTTTGTGGCATTTCTAAAAATACCTAGGCACTTTTAAAAATCACCAAACTGCTCATGGCCACTGTTTGGAATAAATCCAACATGGAACATTTCAGTTTAGGATTATTTGAGCGTTTAAAATATTTACTAGCATTTAAATGCCCAAATTCAAATAGGTAATTATTTAATCTAGTGACCTTAGGATGACCTAGAAAATTGTGCATCATTTTTGTCAGAGGTTTAGGACCAAGGCAAAGATGATGAACATTTTAGAAGGGCATTTCAGGTTCATTGAAAATATTTTTATTAAACCCTAGTTGCTTTCAGGGGGTGCTGGGGGTTCTGTCATCCCCATTTCCAAGTTTATGATAAAGTTAAACATGATGCAAGCACTCTAATGCATGAACTATCTAGGGTGTGACAACTCACCCCCACTCAAAAGAAGCTCGTCCCGAGATTTAGGGTCCGTCGGGAAGAAGGTGGGGTATTCAAGTCAAAGACGATCCTCCCTTTCCCAAGTGGCTTCTTTCTCGGAATGGTGTGACCATTGAACCTTGAGAAACTTGATGTTATGGCATCAAGTGGTACGCTCGGCTTGATCAAAGATACGAACGGGATATTCCCGGTATGTGAGATTATCTTGGAGATCAAGCGTTTCGTGGTCCACTCCACGGATAAAATCCGAGAAGCAACGCCTGAGTTGAGAAATGTGGAAGACAGCATGAACTCTGGAAAGATGCGGAGGTAGTTCCAATTGGTAGGCAACTTCCCCTCGTTTGGCAAGAATGCGAAAGGGACCAATGTAACGAGGCGCCAATTTGCCTTTGATACCGAATCGATGGGTTCCCTTTAGAGGAGTAACCCGAAGGTAAGCTTCTCGTCGACTTCAAAAGTCATGGCCTTATGTTTACGATCATATTGGCTCTTTTGACGGGATTGGGCTGTTTTCAACTTTTCACGAACAATGCGAACTTGCTCTTCTGCTTACTGGATCATGTTCGGGCCAAAGAATTGTCTTTCCCCGGTTTCTGACTAGTTAAGAGGCGTTCGACACCTTCGTCCATAGAGAACTTCAAAAGGAGCTTTGCCCAAGCTAGATTGATAGCTATTGTTATAAGCAAATTCAGCAAATGGAAGGCATTTCTCCCAATCCATTCCGAATGAGATAACAGAAGTTCGGAGCATATCTTCCAGAATTTGATTGAGGCGCTCTAATTGACCACTTGATTGAGGGTGGAAGGCGGTGCTAAAGGAGAGACGAGTCCCCATAGCATTTTGGAAACTTTCCCAAAATCGAGAGGTGAAGAGACTTCCACGGTCTGAGTTAATCTCCAATGGAACACCATGAAGAGACACTATTCAGGAGATGTACAAGTCAGCTAGCTGGCTCGCGGTTATACTCTCACGAACAGGTAGGAAATGGGCTACTTTGGAAAGACGACTGATGACAACAAAAATAGCATTATTCCCTTTCTTGGTCCTGGGAAACCCGGTGATGAAGTCCATACCGATTTCATCCCATTTCCATTCAGGAATAGCTAAAGGTTGAAGGGTGCCAGCAGGCCGTTGATGCTCTACTTTAACACGACGACAGATATCGCAATTTGCAATATATTGAGCGATTTCTCTCTTCATCCTAGTCCACCAAAACCTCTGGCGTAGGTCTTGATACATTTTAGTACTACCGGGATGAATGGTGAGAGGGGATTCATAAGATTGAAGGGTGATACATTCAGGAATAGCTAAAGGTTGAAGGGTGCCAGCAGGCCGTTGATGCTCTACTTTAACACGACGACAGACATCGCAATTTGCAATATATTGAGCGATTTCTCTCTTCATCCTAGTCCACCAAATCCTCTGGCATAGGTCTTGATACATTTTAGTACTACCGGGATGAATGGTGAGAGGGGATTCATAAGATTCCTTAAGGATCAGCCGCCTCAGGCTTCGTGCCTTGGGAACCACTAAGCGGTTTCCAAAGAACACGACACCTTGATCATCAATGGAGAAACAATTCGTGACTCCTTTCTTGATGTTTCTCTTGATACGGGAAATTTCCGGGTCAACCTTCTATGCTTTGATGATCTGACCCGTAAGGGTAGGTTTGGCCACCAAGGTAGATAGGAATCCTTGAGGAACAATGTGAAGGTTAAGCTTCCGAAATTCCTCATCGAGAAGTGGTTGACCTTGTTGTAAGATCAGGTTGTTACAATAGGATTTACGACTTAGTGCATCAGCCATAACATTGGCTTTTCCCCGGGGTGTAAGTTATTCCTAAGTCGTAATCTGAAATCAACTCGACCCAACGTCTTTGTCTGAGATTCAAATCCGGTTGGGTGAAGATATACTACAGACTTAGGATGACCTAGGCACTTTCTAAAATCACCAAACTGCTCATGGCCACTGTTTGGAATAAATCCAACATGGAACATTTCAGTTTAGGATTATTTGAGCATTTAAATATTTACTAGCATTTAAATGCCCAAATTCAAATAACTAATGATTTAATCCAGTGACCTTAGGATGACCTAGAAAATTGTGCATCATTTTTGTCAGAGGTTTAGGACCAAGGCAAAGATGATGAACATTTTAGAAGGGCATTTCAGGTTCATTGGAAATATTTTTAGTACAACCTAGTTGGTTTCAGGGGGTGTTGGGGGTCCTGTCATCCCCATTTCCAAGTTTCTGATAAAGTTAAACATGATGCAAGCACTCTAATGCATGAACTAGCTAGGGTGTGACGAGCAATGTGATAGCTCATCAGAGCTTTGCTCATGCACTTACCACTACAAGGAAAACAGCTATAGCTAATATGGACATTAATGGCGTACCTGTATCTGGTGCGCCACTGCTATATACAGGTACGCCATTATTGACATATTACTAATGGCGCACCTGGTGTGTGGTGCGCCATTAATAGTTTTAAAAAAAATGTTAGCAGTGGCGCACCAGGGGATAGTGCGCCATTACTAGTTGACATAGTAATGACGCACCTGTACAAAGTGCGCCATTACTATGTGTATGACTTGGTCAAACCTTGCTCAAACTTAGTAATGGCGCACTTTGCATAGGTGCGCCATTACTATGTCAAACTTAGTAATGGCGCACCTACACAAAGTGCGCCATTACTAACTTTGACCAAATGTACCCCCCCCCCCCCCCGTGTGGACCGCCTTTTCAGTTTAAAAAGATAAAAAAATGATGGAAATGTCAAAAAAAATAAAAAAATAAGTTTCCCATGTGATATGTGGTCTAGTTGTTGGGAAAATTTACAAATATGAATTTCGACTTTATTTGCAAAATCTCTCTAGAATTTAGTAAAATGGGCATAACTTTTGCATACGAACTTGGATTAAAAAGTTTTTTATATGAAAAATCATCTACTCGAAAAGTTACATCCGAATTCAACGAGGGCAACCCCATTGAAGATTTTCAGAATCCCCAAAAACCTAACAGAACGAAAGATACGAGGCTTTTAAGATCTAGAGGGGGGAAATGGAAAAAGTTTCAAACTTAGTAATGGCGCACCATTTGCTAGGTGCGCCACTAGTAATAGAAAAAAAATTGGTTTCGAATTTTTTTTGGATTTTTTTTTCAAAATATGATACGTAATATGACCGGGAAGTTTGAAATATTTTTTTCAAAACTTCATCACACTCATGAACATGAACCAAGTCTTAGACATCAACAAGGTTTAATAGGATTGATATGATAGATATATCAACAAGTGCCTGTTAAGTGAGGTGGTGCTAGGGTTGGATAGAACTACGAAGTTAAGCATGCTTGGGCTGGAGTAGTGTGAGGATGGGTGACCTTCCGGGAAGTTTGACCACTTAGTGCGATTTGACTTGAGATTAAGCATATTGACCTGAGATTAAGCCATAGTGACCCGAGATTAAGAAAAAAATGAATAAAAATTGAAAAAAATTCTAAAAAACAATTTGAATTTTTTTTTCAAATTGTTAGTAATGGCGCACTTCGATGTGGTGCGCGCACTTCTAGGCATAGTACTGGCGCACTATAGGTGCGCCATTACTATCTGTGATAGTAATGGCGCACCAAATATGCGCCATTACTATTTGTTACTAGTGGCGTGGTAATAGTGGCGCACCTATAGTGCACCATCAATGGCAAAAATAGGTGCGCCACTAACAGGCCTTTTTCTAGTAGTGTACCCTCCACTCCTTTGGAGGCCGAGAACTCCTAAAGGAGAAGATCCCCCAAGTGGATTCGAGACCCTATTGAGGGAAGACCCCCCTAGTGGATTCAAGACCTCTTTCCTCATGGATTGGGATGAATTAGTGACCGTGTATCCTCCCTTGTTGGTTTTGGATCTTGTGTTTCCCCTTTGTGTATGTGGATTTAGCACATGTGTGATTGGTTCTCGTTGATTTGAGTGTTTTCCCTCTCTTGTGTTCATCGTGTTCTTTGGCAATTCCCCTGCAAATCGTGAAATATCACCCTAGGGTTCCACCCTACATCATCTTGGTATCACGAGCCATGGTTGATCATGAATTTGGAGTCCCTACCCCCACTTTCTAGCCTAATTTTGATTTGTCTTGTCCCAATTTCGAAAATCTTCACAAAATAGCCCTACCAATTTTTTTGTGATTTGTTGGTGTCATGATGTTTTGTTGGATTTGATCCATGGATTTGTTGTGTTACTAGTGGACCTAGCTTCCCTACACTTTTCCCCAATTTCAATCCATGGAATTACATGAATTTTGCCCTGATCTTTCTTTTTCCCACCTAGTTCATCAAGTTCGTCGACGGATCAGAGGACCCGGATATCCGGCCCATACCCACGGACATCTGGCCCGACGCCCGGACATCCGGCGCCTAGCATACGCCATCGCCACCTCCATTTTTTCATAATATTCGCCAATTTTGACCAGGTTTCCACTAATACTTCCGCATACCACCAAAAATTTCCACAACCACCAACACTTATCCGCTACCACCTCTAATTTTCACACGTTTGTTTTGAGAATTTGAGTTGCGGTTTCTGTTTCCTAACGTGTTTCAGCTACTTAGGGACGGTTCAACGCTGGCATCACCTCCGCTCATCTTCGGCACGAATCCATCATCGATAACAACCACTTTACCTTAATGACACCATCAACCTCAAGCAAGGGCGGTAACCTTGACGACACCTTCATATACTCTCCCTTGCCATTGCATTGTTAACCCCGTGCCCATTTTTGCATCACTTTCCTATCAAGACTAGCCATTTAAGTATTGTCGGGCAATGTTACTTGTGCACTTTAGTGATATTCGATCCGCACCTTCCATTGCATGCATATATCATTGTATCATCTCTTGTGTTATCAGTTGTTCCCGCATATACATCATTGCTACCTTGGCTCGAAAATTTCGCATAAATGGCCAATGGAAATTATCAAAACAAAAGAAAAGCTTTTAAGCAAAGAGACAACAAAGATCTTGTAAGCAATAGCCATAACATCGCCACACATTGCATATCAAATTGTCATATTCGATCATCTTGGATCATCGTCAGAGAGTCACCGAGAGCCATACATACATAGCACACCTGGTATAGAAAGTCGTTACGTTTCGTCTCTTATAGGTTGTGCACAAGTGTTGTATCTGCCTATTGAGCAATCATGCTAGCGTCTCCCTAGAGTTGTGCAACAAGAGCATTTTCCATAGATTCCACATTTTGAGCTCATTCCTTGGTTGCAAGGCCCCATTTATCTATTCGTGTGTATGTTTTCGTGTGGCCCATATTGCTTTGGTCTACTTGTTACACTTGCGAATTTGTGAATCTCTTCCAACATTATTGAATCTCTCTAACAGTTGTATAAATTTTGTGCCACCATTCTCACCAAGCTACTCCAAAGGCTTTCGGTGTAGGGTGGAACTCTAAAGGCCGATCTTTCACGATTTGGAGCGAAATTCCCGAAGAACACAATGAACACAAGATAGGAATGTAGCAACCCGACCCGGTAAGGGTCTAAGTCTCTGTTCTTCATTACATTGTCGGTGCACACAAATCGAGGCATTTGTTTCCCCCTGACTTGTGCACAAACCAGCCTAGCCGCCGGGGTAGCCAGGTCTTACCAGGCATCCCGAGCTCCAAAGCAAGACAATACTTAACACATCAACCAAACCAGGGAAGTCTCCCTTGCCAGCCAGGCAAGGTCGGCAGGGTCAAAACTACAGCTGGGACCGAGACCAAGCCGCGCCGGCAAGGTCTCCGGGGCCGTCAAAGCCAAGGCAAGGCCTCGAGACGAAGGCCTAGCAAGCTCTGTACCGGCAAGTGCTACCTCTTGAGCATGCATTGGTTTTCCCTTGAAGAGGAAAGGGTGATGCAGCAGAGTAGCGTAAGTATTTCCCTCAATTTTAGAGAACCAAGGTATCAATCCAGTAGGAGATTACACGCCAGTCCCTTGTACCTGCACAAACAAAAAAGAACCTCACAACCAACGCGATAAAGGGGTTGTCAATCCCTTCACGGCAACTTATGAAAGTGAGATCTGATAGAGATAATAAGATAAATATTTTTGGTATTTTTGTATAGATTGGAAAGTAAAGATTGCAAAATAAACAATGATAGGAATAGCTTGTTGACGGGAGAATAATATAATAGAGAATAGACCCGGGGGCCATAGGTTTCACTAGTGGCTTCTCTCAATATAGCAAATTCTACGGTGGGTGAACAAATTACTATCAAGCAATTGATAGAAAAGCGAATAATTATGAGAATATCTAGGCATGATAATGTATATAGGCACCACGTCTGCGACAAGTAGACTGAAATGATTCTGCATCTACTACTATTACTCCACACATCGAGCGCTATCCAGCATGCATCTAGAGTATTAAGTTCATAAGAACAGAGTAACGCATTAGGCAAGATGACATGATGTAGAAGGATAAACTCAAGCAATATGATATAAACCCCATCTTTTTATCCTCGATGGCAACAATACAATACATGCCTTGCTGCCCCTATTGTCACTGGGAAAGAACACAACAAGATTGAACCCAAAGCTAAGCACTTCTCCCATTGCAAGAAAGATCAATCTAGTAGGCCAAACCAAACTGATAATTCAAAGAGACTTGCAAAGATATTAAATCATGCATAAAAGATTTCAGAGAAGAATCGAATATTGTTCATAGATAATCTTGATAATAAACCCACAATTCATCGGATCTCGACAAACACACCACAAAAAGAATTACATCGAATAGATCTCCAAGAGAATTGAGGAGAAATTTGTATTGAGATCCAAAGAGAGAGAATAAGCCATCTAGCTAATAACTATGGACCCGAAGGTCTGTGGTAAACTACTCACACATCATCGGAGAGGCTATGGTGTTGATGTAGAAGCCCTCCGTAATCGATTCCCCCTCCGGCGGAGCGCCTGAAAAGGCCCCAAGATGGGATCTCACGGGTACAGAAGGTTGCGGTGGTGGTAATAGGGTTTCGTGGCGCTCCTGGATGTTTTCAGGGTATATGGGTATATATAGGAGGAATAAGCACGACGGTGGAGCTGTGAGGGCCCCGCGAGGGTGGGGGCGCGCCTGCGCCCCTAGGCGCGCCCTCCTGCCTCGTGGCCTCCTTGCTTCTTTCTTGACATCCACTCCAAGTCTCCTGGATCATGTTTGTTCCAAAAATAACTCTCCCGAAGGTTTCATTCCGTTTGGATTCCTTTTGGTATTCCTTTTCTGCGAAACACCGAAATAGGCAACAAAAATAGCAATTTGCACTGGGCCTTTGGTTAGTAGGTTAGTCCCAAAAATAATATAAAATGGTATATTAAAGCCCATTAAACATCGAAAACAGATAATATAATAGCATGGAACAATAAAAAATTATAGATATGTTGGAGACGTATCAAGCATCCCCAAGCTTAATTCCTGCTTGTCCTCGAGTAGGTAAATGATAAAAACAGAATTTTTGATGTGGAATGCTACCTAGCATAATTCTCAATGTAATTTTCTTTATTGTGGCATGAATGTTCAGATCCGAAAGATCCAAGACAAAAGTTTAATATTGACATAAAAATAATAATACTTCAAGCATACTAAAAATAATTATGTCTTCTCAAAATAACATGGCCAAAGAAAGTTATCCCTAAAAAAGCATATAGTATGGCTATGCTCTATCTTCATCACACAAAGTATTTAAACATGCACAACCCCGATGACAAGCCAAGCAATTGTTTCATACTTTTGATGTTCTCAAACGTTTTCAATCTTCACACAATACATGAGCGTGAGCCATGGACATAGCACTATAGGTGGAATAGAATGGTGGTTCTGGAGAAGACAAAAAGGAGAAGATAGGCTCACATCAACTAGGCGCATCAACGGGCTATGGAGATGCCCATCAATAGATATCAATGTGAGTGAGTGGGGATTGCCATGCAACAGATGCACTTGAGCTATAAGTGTATGAAAGCTCAAAAAAATAAACGAAGTGGGTGTGCATCCAACTCGCTTGCTCACGAATACCTAGGGCATTTTGAGGAAGCCCGTCATTGGAATATACAAGCCAAGTTCTATAATGTAAAATTCCCACTAGTATAAGAAAGTGACAACATAGAAGACTCTCTATCATGAAGATCATGGTCCTACATTGAAGCACAAGTGTGGTAAAAGGATAGTAACATTGTCCCTTCTCTCTCTTTCTCTCATTATTTTTTTTAGTTGGGCCTTTTTCTCTTTTTTTATGGCCTCTTTTTTTATTTATTTTTCTTTTCGTCCAGAGTCTCATCCCGACTTGTGGGGGAATCATAGTCTCCATCATCCTTTCCTCACATGGGACAATGCTCTAATAATGATGATCATCACACTTTTATTTACTTACAACTCAAAAATTACAACTCGATACTTAGAACAAGATATGACTCTATGTGAATGCCTCCGGTGGTGTACCGGGATATGCAATGAATCAAGAGTGACGTGTATGAAAGAATTATAGAGGTGGCTTTGCCACAAATACGATGTCAACTACATGATCATGCAAAGCAATATGACAATGACGAAGCGTGTCATAACAAACGGAACGGTGGAAAGTTGCATGGCAATATATCTCGGAATGGCTATGGAAATGCCATAATAGGTAGGTATGGTGGCTGTTTTGAGGAAGGTATATGGTGGGTGTATGGTACCGGTGAAAGTTGCGCGGTACTAGAGAGGCTAGCAATGGTGGAAGGGTGAGAGTGCGTATAATCCATGGACTCAACATTAGTCATAAAGAACTCACATACTTATTGCACAAATCTATTAGTTATCGAAACAAAGTACTACACGCATGCTCCTAGGGGGATAGATTGGTAGGAAAAGACCATCGCTCGTCCCCGACGACCACTCATAAGGAAGACAATTAATAAATAAATCATGCTCCGACATGGACGAGTTCACCATACATGCATGCTACAGGAATCACAAACTTTAGAACAAGTATTTCTCAAATTCAAAACTACTCAACTAGCATGACTCTAATATCACCATCTTCATATCTCAAAACAATCATCAAGTATCAAACTTCTCATAGTATTCAATGCACTTTTTATGATAGTTTTTATTATACTCATCTTGGATGCCTATCATATTAGGACTAATTTTATAGCCAAAGAAAATTAGCATGCTGTTCTATAAGACTCTCAAAATGATATAAGTGAATCATGATAGGTCAATAATTTCTATAAAATAAAACACCACCGTGCTCTAAAATGATATAAGTGAAGTACTAGAGCAAAATTATCTAGCTCAAAAGATATAAGTGAAGCACATAGAGTATTCTAATAAATTCTGAATCATGTGTGTCTCTCCAAAAGGTGTGTACAGAAAGGATGATTGTGGTAAACTAAAAGCAAATACTCAAATCATACAAGACGCTCCAAGCAAAACACATATCATGTGGTGAATAAAAATATAGCCTCAAGTAAAGTTACCGATAGACGAAGACGAAAGAGGGGATGCTTTCCAGGGCATCCCCAAGCTTAGGCTTTTGGTTGTCCTTGAATTTTACCTTGGGGTGCCTTGGTCATCCCCAACCTTAGGCTCTTGCCACTCCTTATTCCAAAATCCATCAAATCTTTACCCAAAACTTGAAAACTTCACAACACAAAACTCAACAGAAAATTTCATGAGCTCCGTTAGTATAAGAAAACAAACCACCACTTCAAGGTACTTTAATGAACTCATTCTTTATTTATATTGGTGTTAAACCTACTGTATTCCAACTTCTCTATGGTTCATACCCCCGATACTAGCCATAGATTCATCAAAATAGGCAAACAACACACGAAAAACAGAATCTATCAAATACAGAACAGTATGTAGTAATTTGTAGGTTTGGAATACTTATGTAACCCCAAAAATTCTGAAATAAATTGGTGGACGTGAAGAATTTGTATATTAATCATCTGCAAAAACAATCAACCTAATCGCACTCTCCAGCAAAAAATGGCAGCAAATCTCGTGAGCGCTAAAGTTTCTGTTTTTTACAGCAAGATCGCAAAGACTTCCCCCAAGTCTTCCCAAAGGTTCTACTTGGCACAAACACTAATTAAAAACATAAAACCATATCTAAACAGAATCTATATGAATTATTTATTACTAAACAGGAACAAAAAACAAGAAAGAAAAATAAAATTGGGTTGCCTCCCAACAAGCGCTATCGTTTAACGGCCCTAGCTAGGCATTGATAATTTCAATGATGCTCACACGAAAGACAAGAATTGAAGCACAAAGAGAGCATCATAAAACATGTGACAAACACATATAAGTCTCACATACTTCCTATGCATAGGCATTTTATAGGCAAACAAATTATCAAGGCAAGCAAAAACTAGCATATGCAAGGAAGCGGAAAGAAACAATAGCAATCTCAACATAACGAGAGGTAATTTAGTAACATAAAAATTTCTACAACCATAGTTTCCTCTATCATAATAATTACATGTAGGATCATAAGAAAATTCAACAAAATAGCTATCACATAAAATATTTTCAACACGATCCACATGCATGCAAAGTTGACACTCTTCCAAAATAGTGGGATTAACATTAACTAAAGTCATGACCTCTCCAAACCCACTTTTATCAAAAATTTCATAAGATTGAACATTCTCCAAATATGTGGGATCTAAAGTTGACACTCTTCCAAACCCACTTTCAATAATATTGCAAACACTATTATCAATCTCATATTCATCATGGGGCTTAAATAAATTTTCAAGATCAAAAGAAGAATCACCCCAATCATGATCATTGCAACAAATAGTAGTCATAGAAAACTAGCATCCCAAGCTTGAGGTTTTGCATATCATTAACACAATTGACATTAAGAGAATTTATAATAACATCATCGCAATCATGCTTTTCATCGAAGGAACTATCAAGTATGGGTGCAATAACAACGATCTCATGTTTAACATAAGGAACTATAGCAAATTCATCTTCATAAATATTGGCATCATGGCCACAAGAATAGCAAGCATAATGTTCATCAAGGGATATTTCAATCAAATCACCGGGATCATAATTATCTATAGATTCATGCATATCATTATTTTCTTCCGAAGCACTGGTCATTCTTCCAATAAATTCTTTGACATAGACATTATGATCATAGTTTTCATAGCAATATTTAAGTATGTCAACATTTTCAGATCCGTAGGGAGTAATATCATACGTTTCAATCAAAGAAGCAACTTCATAAGCACCCTTAAAAGCAACAAATTCTTCAATTTGTTCGATATCGTAGTAACTATAGACACCCTTTGCATAAGAAGATAAGATTTCATTATTATTAAACTCACATAGGTAGTGGAGATGTTTTTTAGGGTTCTTAGAGAAACAAGTAAAATCATAAATTTCACAAAGATTCCAAGCATAACACAGCAATATGTTTATTTGATCCCACAAGAGTCTCCCTTTTTCAAACAAACTGTGACGCACAAAATGGGCATGCTCACCTAAAGATTACCCATCAAGTAGGCTAGTTGGGGTTTCAGCACGAGCGCATAAGGATCGAAGATGATCCAAGTAGAACACTTTAAGTGGATCCATATCAATAGATTTTTAGCAAGCAAAGATGCAAGCAAATAGAAGACACATGGAAACACAAATAAAGATACATATGGGAAGAAGTGGACGAAAAAAGGGCGAATAAAACGGCAAAGGTGAAGTGAGGGAGAGGAAAACGAGAGGCAAATGGAAAATAATGTAATGCGAGGGATAAGAGTTTGTGATGGGTACTTGGTATGTCTTGACTTGTGCGTAGATCTCCCCGGCAATGGAACCAAAAATCCTTCTTGCTACCTCTTGAGCATGCGTTGGTTTTCCCTTGAAGAGGAAATGGTGATGCAACAAAGTAGCGTAAGTATTTCCCTCAGTTTTTGAGAACCAAGGTATCAATCCAGTAGGAGATTACACGCAAGTCCGTCGTACCTGCACAAACAAACAAGAACCTCGCAACCAACACGATAAAGGGGTTGTCAATCCCTTCATGGTCACTTACGAAAGTGAGATCTGATAGAGATAATAAGATAAATATTTTTGGTATTTTTGTATAGATTGGAAAGTACAGATTGCAAAATAAACAATGATAGAAATAGCTTGTTGACAGGAGAATAATATAATAGAGAATAGAGCCAGGGGCCATAGGTTTCACTAGTGGTTTATCTCAAGATAGCAAATTCTACGGTGGGTGAACAAATTACTGTCGAGCAATTGATAGAAAAGCGAATAATTACGAGAATATCTAGGCATGATCATGTATATAGGCATCACGTCCGCAACAAGTAGATCGAAACGATTCTGCATCTACTACTATTACTCCACAAATCGACCGCTATCTAGCATGCATCTAGAATATTAAGTTCATATGAACAGAGTAACACAATAGGCAAGATGACATGATGTAGAGGGATAAACTCAAGCAATATGATATAACCCCCATCTTTCTATCCTCGATGGCAACAATACAATACGTGCCTTGCTGCCCCTGCTGTCACTGGGAAAGGACACCACAAGATTGAACCCAAAGCTAAGCACTTCTCCCATTGCAAGAAAGATCAATCTAGTAGGCCAAACCAAACTAATAATTCGAAGAGACTTGCAAAGATATTAAATCATGCATAAAAGATTCAGAGAAGAATCAAATGTTGTTCATAGATAATCTTGATCATAAACCCACAATTCATCGGATCTCGACAAACACACCACAAAAGAATTACATCGAATAGATCTCCAAGAGAATCGAGGAAAACTTTGTATTGAGATCCAAAGAGAGAGAAGAAGCCATCTAGCTAATAACTATGGACCCGAAGGTCTGTGGTAAACTACTCACACATCATCGGAGAGGCAATGGTGTTGATGTAGAAGCCCTCTGTGATCGATTCCCCTCCGGCGGAGCGCCGGAAAAGGCCCCAAGATGGGATCTCACGGGTACAGAAGGTTGCGGCGGTGGAAATAGGGTTTCATGGTGCTCCTGAATGTTTTCAGGGTATATGGGCATATATAGGAGGAAGAAGTACGTCGGTGGAGCTGCGAGGGGCCCACGAGGGTGGGGGCGCGCCCTCCTGCTTCGTGGCCTCCTTGCTTCTTTCTTGACGTCCACTCCAAGTCTCGTGGATCACGTTTGTTCCAAAAATAAATCTCCTGAAGGTTTCATTCTGTTTGGATTCCGTTTGATATTCCTTTTCCGCGAAACACTGAAATAGGCAAAAAAAACAACAATTTGCACTGGGCCTTTGGTTAGTAGGTTAGTCCCAAAAATAATGTAAAAAGGTATATTAAAGCACATTAAACATCCAAAAGAGATAATATAATAGCATGGAACAATCAAAAATTGTAGATACGTTGGAGACGTATCAGCAAGCCACCGCCAGTTGCCACCGCTCCTCCTCTGTAACATCCCAAATTTTCAATTTGGAATGTTATACATAGATCATCATGCATATCATATTTTTCTTGCATTTTGGTTGATCCTAGAAATTTCACGCAACTCAAGGACCCTCGGAGAGAGTTGGAGATTTTGTTATTTTCATATTTGGGTTTTTCTCAAATTTTGAGAAGAGGATCATTTGATTTATTTATTTTATCTTCAATTATTTTTCCGGTGTTAAAATATATGAGAGAGGGAATAATATGACTTTCCCACATTTAGGAAAAAAATTAAGATTTAATAAATCGATCAAATTTTTGTTTGCCGGAGTTCTTTTTGCATCTTATTTGGATAGGGAAAAATGCGCATTTTCGAAAATTGCATTTTAGGTCCGGAGTAAAGCTCATTTTGTTCGGCTCATTTTTAGGAGTCGGGGAAAATTTACTTTAGGTTTTTCGGAGTTCGTTTAGTTTCTTTTTCTTTTGTTTTCTGCGCGCGAAAACCCGTTAAAAAAAAGAGCAGCGCCTTGGGCCAAGGCCCAGCCAGCAGGCCGGCCGGCCAGGCCCCAGCCGCGCGTGCGCCAGCGCCTGGCGCAGGAGGCAGCCGCCGCCTCGCCTCTTGCCTTAGCCGAATCCTTTTAGGATTCTAGGCTAGCCCTTTCCTTTGTTCCGTTTTCTTTTTCATCTAGGATTCCTTTTTCCTACTCTATTTCTTGTCCCCTACCCCAAGTAAATCCCCCCCTCACCTATATAAATACCCCAACACCCCCCCTCTAAACCCATCAAATCAAACCCCAAGCCCCAAGCCCCAAGCCGCGCCCCACCCCGCGCTCTACACCGCCGCCACGCCACCCCACACCCGCGCCACCGCCGCACCTTGCCCACACCGCCGCCGCACCTTGCCCACGCCGCCGCCCAACGCAACGCCGCCGGAGCCTCTCGCCGGAGGTTGCCCCGCGTCTCCTTTCCTCGGATCATTTTCTTCTAATCGTTCCGATTCTTTTCTTCTCTTCTGATTTGTTTTCTAGATCGGTTTTTCATTTCGGTTTCTTGTCCGAAACCCTAGATCGGATTCGTTTTCTTTTCCGATTTAGTTGCCTTTGGACCGTTCGCCGGACCGTTCGTCCTAACGAACGTGATCACCGGATTCTTCTAGGTTAACGAACATCCGTTCGTATAACCATTCTTCTTTTCTTCTCGTCGGATTTATTCCGCGATCGCGATCTCAGATCCGATCTTCGTTCTAGTTTATCTTCTCGCTCGTTTATCGGAATAAGGTGATTCAAGCGCCTGGAGTTTCGTTTCGAAACCGCCGTTTTGTCTAATCAACTTAAACAAGATTTTGCCCCCGTAAAATTTGACCTAGTTTCAACTTGCTAGAACCGAGTTGTTTTCTTCCGCCGTTTGTTTTCCGTTTCTTTGTTCGGTTCGTTCTTTCTTTGCAACCGGAGTTCTTAAGTTGAACTTTCTGGTTCGATCTTTTGTTCGAGTTTTACCTGTGCATTAGATGAGTACTTATTGTGTGCTTGTTGTTTGTCTGTGATAGATTACCTGGATTGCTCCGCCTGTTACTTCGAAACCCTAGGACTCACGGATCATCAGCAAGGCAAGTAACACTTTGATCATACCTTTTCTACAACCCATGTTTTATTGCATTAGATCAATCCTCACACATTGCATGACTAGGATCTAATTAAATTGTGGGATGGGAAGTAGATGAGGTAGTACCTATTACCTGTATTATTATGAAACCTTTGGGAGTTACTTCTACGTTTGCTTATTATGCCATGCTATGCTAGTAGACGTGGATTGGGTAGGTGATATCCATGACAGATGTGAGTTGATAATTTTAATGGTTTACCTAAGGTGGCAACTTAAACACACATCTGGGTGGATTGAGGCACCTGATGTCTATCAGGACTTGCCTGTTTTTTTTGGACCGCCACCCAGGCTCAAAGGGATCATAAGATCTTTCACGCTAGAAACTTCTGTGTGCAGCCACAAGCCATTATGGGCTCTCGCATAGTTGACTAAGTTGTGCGAACTCTTACAGTGGTGGACTAGCAGATGTAGGGGATGTAGGTGTACTGGTCTACCCGATCGTAACGTGCTAGCGCCTCTGAAAGAATGTGTCTCGGTCATCCGTTTCTCAAACACCATGTAGTGTGAGAAATCCAACGGAGGCGATCGAGTCTTGTGGGGAAAAGTGCGCAAACCTCTGCAGAGTGTACAAACTAATCATGATTAGCCGTGTCCCCGGTTATGGACAACTTGAGTATCTAGTACTTGAATATCATGTGAATCTCAACATGTTACTTCTAATTAATGTTCACAACCACCATGATAGTTAAATAAATTTATTCCTTTGCAGTAGGGAAAAACTGGCTTTACGCAAAACTGTAACCATAGAGCTTTCCACCAGCCATATATGCATATAGTATAGCTGTTTCATTCCATTACTTTCTATGTGTTACTTTGCCAGCATATTCCATGTGCTGACCCATTTTCGGGCTGCAACTTCTCATGTTGCAGACTTTTCAGACGATGAGTAAGGTGTTTTAGGTCGTGGTTCTATACTCAGTGATGCCGTTGGAGTTGATGGACCCATTTATCTTCCAAGTCTTCCGCTGTTATCGACACTAGATGGTCTTAAGCCATGTTTATTGTAATAAGTTCTCTATTGAGACAACAATGTAATAAGTGTGTGATTGCCACTCTGCTATAAATCCTTCGATGTACTGTGTGGTGTCAGCATTACTGATCCAGGGATGACACTCGAGCACAGAGCGCTTGATCCATTCGGGTCGGGTCGCGACAGAGAATGGTATCAGAGCACACGCTGACTATAGGACACGACCACTAAGTTAAAGCCATAGATCACCATTCTCTTCTCATTTTCTAACTCCTCGTCTTTTCTACTCTTTTAGGATGACGCACGCGAAGATTAAGTACGCTCAACCGGATGAAGGCACACCATTTGGATTTCACCTGAAGGAAGTCACCAAGTACCTGAACATTGGATTACCAAGCTTCACGGGAACTTTCAACGCCACTCTACCTGAAGAGGAGCGCTGGAAGATCCAGCTCATGTTCCGGGAAGGACATTCGCGCCAATCACGAAACCCATAGATAGTGTTTTCAATGCACCAACCTGGAGTCTGGGAAGGAGCATGGCAGCTCATATCACCATAGGACGCATTGGAGAAGTTTATCAAGAAGACCTCAAGGACACTATCTACCAGATTTGCGGACGCCGAGATGAACAATGGGAGTTAGTCAACACCAAGAAGGATAGATCCATTGCATCTTTCATCCAGGAGTTAAACCAGCACATTCGACGCCACGAGAACCATATGTGCAATGATATGATAGAGTTGAAGAATGCGAAGGCAAGGATCATCGAGCTAGAAGGAGAACTGAAGTCTACACACAAGGACTACATGGACGAGATCGTAGCTCTAGCAAGACACAATGGCGATCTTAAGCAGGAGATTGAAGAACTCAAGAGGAAGTTAGCATCCAAGGAAGAAGACGAGTACATCGCATGTCCGGACAACTACATCATCATCGACGACACCGATTCGGATCCAAGTGAACCCGACTTTGAAGACGAAGCTGGAGCAGATAGCATGGAGTCTTCCACCGGTTCAAATTTCTAGATGACCACCAGATAGTAGTAGTATTCCCCCATATAAACAGTATAGTCGAGCACTTTTGCGATAGTTAGACCGTTTGTAAGCCCTTGTTTGATTGATTGAAGTGATATTGTGTGCATTTGTTCATGTGCATTGGGGTAGTGTTTTCCCTTTAGACCTCACTCTATTCTTATATCTCGTCTTTTCTAAACCCTCAGATGCCTCCGAGACATGACAATGGATTTCCACCGGAGCTCACTCAGTTGATCCAGTAGCAAAATCAATTGATGCAGATGTTAGTCCAGAACCAGCAAAACAACAACAACAACCCACCACCACCACCACCTGTTGACCACTTAGCCCGTTTTCTTAGGTTGAATCCGCCAGTGTTTTCCAGTAGCACCGAGCCAATAGTAGCAGACGATTGGCTCCGCAAGATAGGAAGGGAGTTGACCACTGCAGGATGCACGAATAGTGAGAAAGTGAAGTTTGCCGCTCACCAGCTTGACGGACCCGCGGCAGCATGGTGGGAGAATTTCACCGCCACTTACCTAGTTGACACTGTCACATGGGATCAGTTTCAGCAAGCTTTCCGCACTGCCCATGTTTCAGCAGGAGCTATGGCCATAAAGAAGCATGAGTTTCGCAACTTACGCCAAGGAGGAAGGACAGTTGGCCAGTATGTTGACGATTTCAGCAAGTTAGCACGTTATGCCCCAGATGACATTGCTACAGATGCAGCTAAGCAGGAGAAGTTTCTGGAAGGATTGAATGATGAGCTAAGCATGCAGTTGATGGTAGCCACTTTCAACAACTACCAGGAGTTGGTAGATCGTGCCATCATGATTGAAGGAAAGCAACAGCAGATTGAGAACCGTAAGAGGAAGTATGGACAGGGGAAAAATAACTCTGGAGCCCAGCAGAAGCCCCGTTTTGCCCCTAAGCCAGGATTTCAGTTTCAGCACACCCATGGAGGAGGTAGCTCGCACAACCATAATGGCCACAAGAATGGTAATGGGAATGGAGGAAGCAACGGCCAGAACCGGACCACCCCATCGACCCCAGCCAAGAAGGATCTGAGCCACGTCACTTGCTATAAGTGTTCGAAGCCAGGGCATTATGCAAATGAATGTCCTGAAGGCCAGAATGGAAATGGCAATGGAAGCTCTGGGAAGAAGCCGAACCCTTTCAATAGGGGACAGGTGAACCACGTTAATGTGGAGGAGGTTGAAGATCAGCCCGATGCAGTAATCAGTAAGTTTTTGGTTAAGTCATTTACTGCACTCGTTCTTTTTGATACTGGTGCATCGCATTCATACATATCAAGGGGATTTGTGGATAAGTATAACCTGCCAACCCAAGCCCTTAGGTCACCCATGTTAGTAAGCTCACTAGGAGCGGAGTTTATGGCTAGACGATGGTGTGATCGGTTACCATTAAGGATTGGTAACTATGTGTTTCCCTCAGACCTAATAATATTGGAATCTCAAGGATTGGATGTGATATTAGGCATGGATTGGTTGTCGATGTATGGAGGAAACATCGATTGCTGCAGTAAGTCAATTTTGCTTACCACACCAGAAGGAAGAAGGATCAAGTATGTATCCCGGCATGTGCCACACAGGACACAAGTAAACTGCCTAACAGGAGTTGTGCAAGAGGAAGTACCAGTGGTAAAGGATTTTCCTGATGTATTTCCTGAGGAATTACCAGGCATGCCACCGGATAGAGACATTGAGTTTTTGATTGAGTTATTGCCAGGTACTGGGCCCAATATCAAAGCAGACCATATACCGGATGCCAGCAAAGGATTTGGTGGAAATTAAGAATCAGATTAAGGAGTTATTGGATAAAGGTTACATTCGCCCAAGTTCTTCGCCTTGGGGATCACCCGTACTTCTAGTGGAAAAGAAGGATGGATCATTAAGGATGGTTGTAGATTATCGGGGATTGAATGAAGTAACCATCAAGAACAAGTACCCACTGCCAATGATCAACGATCTGTTTGATCGGTTTGCAAGGAGCTAAAGTGTTTTCCAAGATCGATTTGCGATCAGGGTACCACCAATTGAAGATTCGAGAGCAGGACATACCTAAGACAGCATTCACCACGAGATATGGACTGTATGAGTATACCGTTATGTCATTTGGATTGACTAACGCACCTGCCTATTTTATGAACCTGATGAACAAAGTGTTTATGGAGTTTTTGGATAAGTTCGTCGTAGTGTTCATTGATGACATCCTGGTTTATTCAAAGAATGAAGAGGAGCATAAGGAACATTTGCGTTTGGTTTTGGAGAAACTAAGGGAACATCAGTTATATGCCAAATTCAGCAAATGTGAGTTTTGGTTGAAGGAAGTTGGATTCCTCGGACACGTTATATCCGGAGAAGGTATAGCAGTTGACCCCACAAAGGTTGAGACCGTA
The DNA here is from genome assembly GCF_018294505.1 of Triticum aestivum. NCBI lineage: Eukaryota > Viridiplantae > Streptophyta > Magnoliopsida > Poales > Poaceae > Triticum > Triticum aestivum. The sequence continues at coordinate 272,951,540 of NC_057809.1, read as the reverse complement.
ACCGAATGGGAAGCACCAACAACAGTTGGAGAGATCCGGAGTTTTCTTGGACTCGCAGGATACTACCGGAGATTCATTGAGAACTTTTCAAAGATTGCAAAGCCTATGACTGAGTTGTTGAAGAAGGATACTAAGTTCAAATGGACTGAGGAGTGTGAGGCTAGTTTCCAGGAGTTGAAGAAACGTTTGGTTACCTCACCAGTATTGATTTTGCCAGATCAGACCAAGGATTATGAGGTGTATTGCGACGCTTCACGTCGAGGACTTGGAGCAGTGCTTATGCAGGAAGGAAGAGTTGTTTCGTATGCTTCACGGCAACTGAAGCCTCATGAGTTGAATTATGCCACGCATGATTTGGAGTTAGCAGCCGTAGTGCATGCATTGAAGACGTGGAGACATTTCCTCATTGGAAATCATTGTGAGGTGTACACGGATCACAAGAGTTTGAAGTACATTTTCACGCAGAAGGAGTTGAACCTCAGACAAAGGAGATGGTTGGAGCTCATCAAGGATTATGACATGAGATTGCATTACCATCCCGGAAAAGCTAATGTAGTAGCTGACGCATTGAGCCGTAAGAGCCATGTCAATACCCTAATGACGGGGAAAATACCCAAGGAGTTAGCAGAAAACCTTCGTGAGCTATGTTTGGAAATAGTTCCGAGAGGCTATGTAGCAACATTGGAGATTCAGTCAACATTGATGGATAAGATCGGAGAAGCTCAGAAATCTGACAAAGAGATTGCTGCTATAAAGGAGAAACTTAGCAAAGGAAAAGCTAAGGGATTTCGTGAGGATGAGCACGATACCTTATGGTTTGAGGACCGTGTTTATGTGCCCAATGACCCGGAGATCAGGAAGTTGATTTTGCAAGAGGCACATGATTCACCATATTCGATTCACCCAGGGAATACCAAGATGTATTTGGATTTGAAGGAAACATTCTGGTGGACCGGAATGAAGAAGGATATTGCAGCATATGTAGCAGTTTGTGACGTATGTCAGAGAGTAAAGGCAGAGCATCAGAAGCCAGCAGGATTGTTACAACCATTGCCGATACCCGAATGGAAGTGGGATAAGATAGGCATGGATTTTATCACAGGACTACCCAGGACAAAGCAGGCTATGACTCGATATGGGTAGTAGTTGATCGTTTGACAAAGGTAGCACATTTTATTCCAGTTAAGACCACTTACACCAGTGCTAAGTTGGCAAAGATATACATGACTAGGATCATTTGTTTGCATGGAGTTCCGAGGAGTATCGTATCAGATAGAGGAACCCAATTTACCTCAAAGTTTTGGAATCAGTTGCATGAAACTTTAGGAACCAGACTAGAGTTCAGCACAGCTTTTCATCCGCAGACAGATGGACAGACCGAGAGAGTCAATCAGATTTTGGAAGATATGCTGAGAGCTTGTGCACTAGATTATGGATCTAGTTGGGACGATAACTTGCCGTATGCGGAGTTTTCTTATAACAACAGTTACCAAACCAGTTTGAAGATGGCACCTTTCGAAGCTTTATACGGAAGGAGGTGCAGGACACCGTTGTCATGGGACGAAGTTGGAGACCGTCAATTCTTTGGACCAGATTTGATTAAGGAGTCTGAACGGAAAGTTAAGTTGATTCGCGATAGGCTCAAGGTAGCCCAGTCCAGGCAGAAGAGCTACGCAGATTCTAAACGCAAGGAGACAGTTTACGAAACCGGAGACAGAGTTTATCTTCGAGTATCCCCACTTCGAGGAGTTAAGCGCTTTGGAGTTAAGGGAAAGTTAGCACCGCGTTTCGTTGGACCGTATAAGATCTTGCAACGTATGGGAGAAGTCGCTTATAAGTTGGAATTACCAGAGGGACTGTCAGGAGTTCATGATGTATTCCATGTTTCTCAGCTGAAGAAATGTCATGCCGAGATGGCGGAGGTACCGCTAAGAGATACAGTACCGCTTGAAGCGATTCAGTTGGAGGAAGACTTAACATATGAGGAGAAGCCAGTCAAGATTCTCGATTATGCCAGCAGAGTTACTCGCAGCAAGGTTATCAAGTTTTGCAAAGTTCAGTGGAACCACCACTCAGAGGATGAAGCCACCTGGGAAAGAGAAGAAGATTTGCTCAAGGACCACCCTCACCTATTTTCTAGCCAACCCGAATCTCGAGGGCGAGATTCATCTTAAGGGGGGTAGGTTTGTAACATCCCAAATTTGCAATTTGGAATGTTATACACTAGATCATCATGCATATCATATTTTCTTGCATTTTGGTTGATCCTAGAAATTTCACGCAACTCAAGGACCTTCGGAGAGAGTTGGAGATTTCGTTATTTTCATATTTGGAGTTTTCTCAAATTTTGAAAAGAGGATCATTTGATTTATTTATTTTATCTTCAATTATTTTTCCGATGTTAAAATATATGAGAGAGGGAATAATATGACTTTCCCACATTTAGGAAAAAAATGAAGATTTAATAAATCGATCAAATTTATGTTTGCCGGAGTTCTTTTTGCATCTTATTTGGATAGGGAAAAATGCGCATTTTCGAAAATTGCATTTTAGGTCCGGAGTAAAGTTCATTTTGTTCAGCTCATTTTTAGGAGTCGGGGAAAATTTACTTTAGGTTTTTCGGAGTTCGTTTAGTTTCTTTTTCTTTTGTTTCTGCGCGCGAAAACCAGTTAAAAAAAGAGCAGCGCCTTGGGCCAAGGCCCAGCCAGCAGGCCGGCCGGCCAGGCCCCAGCCGCGCGTGCGCGAGCGCCTGGCGCAGGAGGCAGCCGCCGCCTCGCCTCTTGCCTTAGCCGAATCCTTTTAGGATTCTAGGCTAGCCCTTTCCTTTGTTCCGTTTTCTTTTTCATCTAGGATTCCTTTTTCCTACTCTATTTCTTGTCCCCTACCCCAAGTAAATCCCCCCCTCACCTATATAAATACCCCAACACCCCCCCTCTAAACCCGTCAAATCAAACCCCAAGCCCCAAGCCCCAAGCCGCGCCCCACCCGCGCTCTACACCGCCGCCGCGCCACCCCACACCAGCGCCACCGCCGCACCTTGCCCACGCCGCCGCCCTACGCCACGCCGCCGGAGCCTCTCGCTGGAGACCTCACCGGAGGTTGCCCCGCGTCTCCTTTCCTCGGATCGTTTTCTTCTAATCGTTCCAATTCTTTTCTTCTCTTCTGATTCATTTTCAAGATCGGTTTTTCGTTTCGGTTTCTTCTCTGAAACCCTAGATCGGATTCGTTTTCTTTTCCGATTTAGTTGCCTTTGGACCATTCGCCGGACCATTCATCCTAACGAACGTGATCACCGGATTCTTCTAGGTTAACGAACGTCCGTTCGTATAACCGTTCTTCTTTTTCTTCTCGTCGGATTTATTCCGCGATCGCGATCTCAGATCCGATCTTCGTTCTAGTTTATCTTCTCGCTCGTTTATCGGAATCAGGTGATTCAAGCGCCTGGAGTTTCGTTTCGAAACCGCCGTTCCGTCTAATCAACTTAAACAAGCTTTTTCCCCGGTAAAATTTGACCTAGTTTCAACTTGCTAGAACCGAGTTGTTTTCTTCCGCCGTTTGTTTTCCGTTTCTTTGTTCGGTTCGTTCTTTCTTTGCAACCGGAGTTCTTAAGTTGAACTTTCTGGTTCGATCTCTTGTTCGAGTTTTACCTGTGCATTAGATGAGTACTTATTGTGTGCTTGTTGTTTGTCTGCGATAGATCACCCGGATTGCGCCGCCTGTTACTTCGAAACCCTAGGACTCGCGGATCATCAGCAAGGCAAGTAACACTTTGATCATACCTTTTCTACAACCCATGTTTTATTGCATTAGATCAATCCTCACACATTGCATGATTAGGATCTAATTAAATTGTGGGATGGGAAGTAGATGAGGTAGTACCTATTACCTGTATTATTATGAAACCTTTGGGAGTTACTTCTACGTTTGCTTATTATGCCATGCTATGCTAGTAGACGTGGATTGGGTGAGTGATATCCATGACAGATGTGAGTTGATAATTTTAATGGTTTATCTAAGGTGGCAACTTAAACACACATCTGGGTGGATTGAGGCACCTGATGTCTATCAGGACTTGCCTGTTTTTTTGGGACCGCCACCCAGGCTCAAAGGGATCATAAGATCTTTCATGCTAGAAACTTCCGTGTGCAGCCACAAGCCATTATGGGCTCTGGCATAGTTGACTAAGTTGTGCGAACTCTTACGGGGTGGACTAGCAGATGTAGGGGTTGTAGGTGGTACGGTCTACCCCACATGTAAGGTGCTAGCGCTTCTGAAAGACTGTGTCTCGGTCATCCGTTTCTCAAACACCATGTAGTGCGAGAAACCAAACGGAGGCGATCGAGTCTTGTGGGGAAAAGTGCGCAAACCTCTGCAGAGTGTACAAACTAATCATGATTAGCCGTGTCCCCGGTTATGGACAACTTGAGTATCTAGTACTTGAATATCATGTGAATCTCAACATGTTACTTCTAATTAATGTTGTTGGGTTTTAATTCACTTTAATTGGGATCGAGAATGCTGTCAACCATTCTCGATGTTTCACAACCACCATGATAGTTAAATAAATTTATTCCTTTGCAGTAGGGAAAAACTGGCTTTACGCAAAACTGTAACCATAGAGCTTTCCACCAGCCATATATGCATATAGTATAGCTGTTTCATTCCATTACTCTCTATGTGTTACTTTGCCAGCATATTCCATGTGCTGACCCGTTTTCGGGCTGCAACTTCTCGTGTTGCAGACTTTTCAGACGATGAGTAAGGTGTTTTAGGTCGTGGTTCTATACTCAGTGATGCCGTTGGAGTTGATGGACCCATTTATCTTCCAAGTCTTCCGCTGTTATCGACACTAGATGGCCTTAAGCCATGTTTATTGTAATAAGTTCTCTATTGAGACAACGATGTAATAAGTGTGTGATTGCCACTCTGCTATAAATCCTTCGATGTACTGTGTGGTGTCAGCATTACTGATCCAGGGATGACACCCGAGCACAGAGCGCTTGATCCATTTGGGTCGGGTCGCGACATCCTCACCGAGTCGCCAGTCACTAACCGGTGCAGTGTCGAGCCCTCAAGCAGCTAGGTGGATCCTATTGGGCACGTGGCATCATGTTGGGGGAAGATTACCTGTATTGACACCCATCCTAGAGGGGTGTCAAGTGAATAAGAGGTGGTTAAACAAGCGATGGAAGGACCCTGCCGGGGCTTCCACTCCACATGACACCTAGCAACGCATTTAATATGTTTTGTCCTAACCAGCAGAGTTAGGTATGATAGCTCTGTTTCAGTCTAATCACCCCTGTAATGACCTTTCTGCCATTGTGGTGAATGTCGGTGTCAAAACCGGCCGATCTCGGGTAGGAGGTCCCGAATTGTGCGTCTGAGGATCGAGGGTAACAGGAGACAAGAGGGCCCTCTTAATGGAGGTAAAACCCTACGTCCTGCTTGATTGTATTTGATGAGTATAGGGGTTACAAGAGTTGATCTACCTCGAGATCGTAACGGCTAAACCCTAGATGTCTAGCCTATATGAATTCTTATAGCCTCTATGGACTAAACCCTCCGGTTTATATAGACGCCGGAGGGACCTAGGGTTGTATAGAGTCAGTTTACAGAGAAAGGAAACTAAACATCTGGACGTTAAGCTTGCCATCCACGCAAAGGAGAGTCCCATCCGGACACGGGGGAAGGCCTTCTACCTAGTATCTTCTTGGCCCATTAGTCCGGCTCACAACACACGGGCCAGACTCTCAGGACCCCTTAGTCCATGACTCCCTCAGTAGCCCCTGAACCAGTCTTCAATGACGATGGGTTCGGCTCGCAAATTGTCTTCGGCATTGCAAGGCGGGTTCCTTCTCCGCATACTTCAAAGCAGTCTTCTGATCAAGAGAACTGTATCCGGCTCTGTATAACAGTTGCAACCCTCAACCACTAGGGTACAATAAAAAATAAGGTATGTTTACTGACGGCTTTTTGGTCACGTCGGGCCTTTTTATTATTTCGAACCGTTTTTTGGCCTCCCGCTTCGTGTTTCGAGGTGCAGCCTCCATTAACACGTCTTTTCAAAGCAGAGATCGTGTCCCCTTATTGGGGACTTTCATCAATACGGGTTGGGGTAATCCAACCATGCCATTCGCACGACCCCTTGGGAACAGGCGAGTTTTAAGGCTTGTGGGGAGCGCTTGATATTCACTGCCTATATAAACGGATAAAGATCCATCTTTTTACCCCACGCCTTCTTCCTTCCTCAGCCTTCCTGTCCTCGAGCTCCAGCGCCCAAGCTTCAATCTTTCCCACCGCCCAACCTTTCCAGCCATGTCCGCATCCGGCTCACAGGACAAGTGGATGGCCTCCTCTGTCACAGAGAAGGACATTAAAGAACTACAGGAGGCGAAGTACTTGACCATGGAAATCACACATAGGCTCCCGGCCAAAGAGCAAGTCATCCCCACTCTAGAGCCCGGTGAGAGGGTTTTGTTCATCCCTCACTTTCTCCGCGGCCTAGGGTTGTCGCAGACAAAAGGTTGAAGCTCATGTTCTATTATAGGATAGATTTCCACGATCTAGCCCCAAACTCCTTCCTCCACATCTCGACGTTTATCATCGTGTGCGAGGTGCTCCTCCGCATTCCACCCCATTTCGGCCTATGGCTCAAAGTTTTCAATGTGAAGCCGAAGGTGGTTGATGGGTAGCACGCCGACTGCGGCGATGCCATGGTGAGCAAACTCCCCAACACCACTTGGCCCAAAGGAGCCTTCATGGAGATCGTGAAGGTGTGGCAGCAGGAGTGGTTCTACATCACTGAACCCCGCGGTACCAATGGGCGGCCGCTCCTGAATTTAGATCTGGGCCCCCTATGCGGCTCACGTCTTGGACCAACAAGGGTCTAGACTGGGGGTCGACCGACAAAGTGATGACGCTGCAAAAGCGCATCAAGAGTATGATAAATAAGCACACCAGTCTCACTGATGTGATTTAGGTGATGCTCTTCCGATGGATCCTCCCATGCCAACGCCGGCCTCTCGGCATGTGGGAGTTTAATCTAGATGCCCCCCAAACCCCGCAGCGCTTCTTCGGTACAACACATGAAGAGATCCGGAAACTCCTTTTTAAGGCCCAGAACTCGTGGCCGGAGAAGACCGAAGATATCGGTCTCGACAGCGTGAATCTGGCTACTGAGGTAAGCTTCTTACTTTCGAACATAATTTCGGCCCATAAGTCAAAGGGTATACTGAGATGCCCATTCCCTTTTCAGGGATGGACAATGTTGGTGTCAAAACCGGCGGATCTCGGGTAGGGGGTCCCGAACTATGCGTCTAAGGTGGATGGTAACAGGAGGCACGGGACACAATGTTTTACCCAGGTTCGGGCCCTCTTGATGGAGGTAAAACCCTATGTCCTGCTTGATTAATATTGATGATATGGGTAGTACAAGAGTAGATCTACCACAAGATCGGAGAGGCTAAACCCTAGAAGCTAGCCTATGGTATGATTGTATGTATATGATCTATCGACTAGCCTGGCCTCGGTTTATATAATGCACCAGAGACCTAGGATAACAAGAGTCCTAGCCGAATACGCCGGTGGGGAGGAGTCCTTGTCTTGATCGCCAAGTCTTGTGGAATATTCCTTGTATGCGGCAGCTGTCCGAACTGGCCCATGAGTATACGGCCATGGGGGTCCTCGGCCCAATCTAATAGATCGGGAGATGACGTGGTGAGTACCCCTAGTCCAGGACACCGTCAGTAGCCCCCTGAACCGGTCTTCAAGTTAGGGATGCTCCTCGATTCTTCGAACTGTTCTTCATCTTCGGTTGACGGTCTTGAAAACTGGTTCAACAAATCTTCTCATCTTCGATCTTGAGGATCGCCGAAATGCATTCGGCGAGTTTACACGTCGGGTATCCGAGGAGCCCCTTTAAGTTTCTGGCCTTTATCAATGCCTTGTTATTTTTATGCCACACCTCGGGTTTGAAATTGTTCCCGGGCGGCAGCGTCCTCTTGCGTCCGAGCTCCAACGCCGGACTGCATTCGAGGTATCTTTTGCAGCCGAGCACCAACGCCGGACCGCTTCCCAGCTCTAACGCCGGAATGTATCCGAGCTCCAACGCCGGACTATGTATCCGAGCTCCAACGCCGGACTATATCCGAGCTCCAACGCCGGACAGTGTCCCAGCTCCAACGCCGGACTATATCCGAGGTGTCATATCACCTTGGTTCAAAAAAGTTGAAGGAGTTTAGCCGAGCTTAATGCTGGAAATGCCCTCTATGGAGCCAGCCACTAGCGCCCGAGCTTTATGCCGGACTGCTTCCGAGGTGGTGCACCACCCCGACTGTGGGCCGATTTTTTGTCAATATTTTTTATTATTGCAATTTATTCTCTGCCGAGATATATGGCCAGTAGCCCTCAAGGTGTGTATCGGTCTAAAACCCGAGATGCACCTGAAGGATGACGTAAGACCGCTGATCCCAGTAGCCGCTGAGACTCAGGTTGATTTGCAAAATCGGCCTGAGGATCAAGTCCTAGCTCGGCAGAATACTTCGGGACACAAAAAGCGGCGTGCTTAGTCCTCGAGACTCAGGTTGGGTGCGGCCGACCAACCTGAGGATCAAAATCTCCTCGGCAACTGTATTGCACTTAAAATTTTCTGCATTGAACAGGCAATGCAGTAGCCCCCGAGACACTGGTCGGGTGGCAACACCAGATCAGGGGATCGATGTGCCCCTTTAATATTTGTAAATAATAAGGCCGAAGCCCAGTAGCCCCCGAGCCTTAATGCGGGCACGGGTGGCCGAATTAAGGATCGATATCCATAGTAAAATCACAAATTATGTGTAATGACTCTATGTATCCAAGTACTTTACGTCATTAATGCTTGGATCCGCATTGTACAAAACTTTGTTGACCGACCATCGGCTTCCACCTCCTCGGCTAGTAGCCGAGGAGTGTTTGTCCTACTTTATAAAGCCTTTATGAGGGCAAAGATTTACGACAAACAAGGCAATCTGGCCATACGGTTTTATGAACAAAGGTACGCAGAGAGATATGTTATATTACTGTTTAACATAAGAAAATGTCTTCCAAAGAAAATAGTCCCGCTATCGGTTCCTTTCTTTGGGTTGTCATGCTAAGCATGATCATGCAGCCTCAGCTCTAATGTAAGAGCATAATATCGAGGATTTAGTTTGGGAGGCCAGTTAATAGCCCCCGGTAGTGTTCGGCGACAGTCGGGGTCAAGCCGTAAACACTTCGGCCAATGTTATGAACGGCCCATCATTTAACATAGTCATCGGATCGCTGACCAGTTTACGCTTATTTGTGAAAGTCAGTTTTCGGCTTTCTCCACTGAGGTGCTTAACCATGTGAGCTGGAAGCACAATCGCAGTGGTTCTCCCTTTGCACGCCTAGCCGAACAAAACGGAACGTAGGAAGCAAGTGCAGGAGCCGGGCAACCCAACTATTGACCGAAGACACAATTCGAAACCGATGCATATATAGCAATATCTGAGAATGTTTTTGCCGAATCCCTAAAGGTGTCCGGCGTTGCACTGCGAGACTAATGCTGGAAAAGCACAAATAGTTTAAAAGTGCCAAAAAGCTTGGAAAACCAAGAAACGTCAGTAAAAACATGACGTCCGAACAATATCAAGTGTTCGGTGCCAATCCGAAAGTTGGTCTTAGAAAAAAGAAGTGCTTCTGTCGTGCTTTAACATGATATATCCTATCTCAAGACTTCGAGCGGGTCAGCCTACGGCTTCAACCTCCTATCCCGAGGGCGGAGTACTTCTCATCAGGCCAGTTTAGCAAACTAAACTCTAGCGGCTTTGAGAGAGAAATTAGGCTCCCCGGCTAGTGACCGCACACTCGTGTCAAAAAAGGAGTGATAAATAATAATAATAAAACTTTGCAACGACTAAGAAGAAGAACACTTATTATAAAGCGGCTCAAATAAACTTAAGAGCCCCCAAGTGACTTGGTAGAAGAATGATTGCATGTACCGAAGTACTTATATCATATCTATGTTCAACCGAACTTTAAACGCGTCTTAACCGACCGTCAGCTTCTCCCTCTTCGGTCAAGGACCAAAAAGTGTTATGTACTCCATCGGTCGAGAATATCGACGGTGTTTCCAATAACCAGGCAATCAGGCCATAAGGCTGTAACAGACAAAGCGCGCTCAGGGAACTTATGCTATATTACCGTGAAGTGTAAGAAGCATCTTCGAAGAAAATAGTACCCCCACCGATACCTTTCTTCGGTGCTCATTGTTATTATGAGACTTGTGCAATAGATTTTTTGTACTCATGAGTTCCGTTGTGTGCCGACCATCATTGAAAACTATAAGAGCGCTAGCTTTCGGCTTCACCCAGTCTGAGGTCCGGCTCGGGCGACCCGATCGTGACAATCGCAGAGGTGCTCCCTTTACTCCCTAGCCGAACAATCGGGAACGTAGGGGTAAACACAGGAGCGAGGCAACCCAGCTTGCAAATCGCTTAAGTCAATATGGTGCATATTGTGGCGTAATACACGAACAAGGAACGAAGCCGTACAAGTATAATCATATGCAAGTGGAAAAGCTTCATGAAGGAAGCCCCCAAATGAAGGTATTTGAATTTATGCGTCACAAACAAAGTTTGGACAAGGAAATTTTTTACAAGCAACTTTTTTCCAAAAAAGTATAATGCTTGGTCGAACCGAACGCAAGTTAGAAATTAAAGCTTTGAGCATGAAAGCGACTTAGCTGGTTAATGTGTTCGGTATTGATGACGCGGTCCGAGCTTGATGCGGGGCAAGGTTCCATCCCCAAGCTGGTCCCGAGGTGGCGGAGCGGAGAGCTCGACACGCCGAAGTGGTGACATAGCACGGTCAATGCAGACCGGCAGAGTGACGCCGAAGTCCCCGGATCATTTTCCTGTGCACAAAAATAGTGCAAACCGGAGATAATAGTAATAATGATAATTAAAAAAATGTTGCATAATAAATAATTTATGCAAAGTGAGGAATAGAAGAAATATGGCCTGGCGCCGAAGTCAATGTCGATGCAGGGCGTCGGCGTGATGTAGTAAAGGCGTGGCAAAGCCTGAATTCACAGGTCAGTCCGAGCTCCGGATGCGGCGTTCGCCGGACTATGTACGGAAACTGATCGAACCACCACGCGACCGTCGTTAATGCAGTCACCATTTGATAGACCTGTGTACATATCATGGACAAACCAGAGTAATAATTTCTTGGAAAAAATGAACCCAAACAAGCAAAAAATACTGGGATTAATAGCACCTGGTTTATTTGTTGTAGCAATCCGAAGGAAGGTGATTCCCAAAATTGGGACTCCCTCCGCACACCCATTGCCTGATGGGCGATAAAACGACAGCATGGCAATGCTGGTAAAGGTTGACTCGCCGAGGCAAAGCCCTCGGCCCGGCTAACGTGACGGAGCTGGTCGGCTAGTGATGCCGAAGTGTCCGGAGTAGGTTGATGAAGAGATGGCGAAGCCCCCAGTCCAGCCGAGATGTCGAAGCCTCGATGTCAGCCGATGAGTCGAAGTAGGTCGGCGTGATGGACACCAGCTTGAAGAAGCAATAGTGTGGCCCTGTCGATGCAGGTCGTGACATGGTCGATGCCGGCTTGATGAAGCGACCGTGCGGCGATGCCGGTATGCCCGCTCCGTGTAATCCGTGGGGCGGCGATGTTGATGATGATTTATCCTTCGCGATGCCGGACTCTTGTTCGGCTTGCCGAGATGATGATCCGAAGAAGTTGAGCTCGGCTAAAGTGACGACGTGTCTAGCGCAGGTCGGCAGCCGTGGAGTAATATTGCCGGACTGGTTTGACACCAGCATGATGTTGAAGATCATGTTCAAAAGATCTTAAAGTTAGTGGGATGTGTTCGGGAACAAAACACAATACCCCATACAAAACTTCCTTCAAAAGGGATGTCCGAAATCCCGTTCATAAAAAAGATGAACTCGGGTCGGATTCGTTTTCGCGCAGAAAACAGATCCGAAAAGTGATGCACTAATCGGAAGGTTCCCGGAGTTTGGACGGTCGGATCGAGCTGAAATTTTGAGAGGTGGTAGATATAGGAATTCCGCAGCCGATCAACGGTTGGATCTTCCAAAGGACGTCCGAGCTAGAAGCTGGACACCACGCCCTAAACTCATCCAAATTCCCATCCAAATTTGACAGGGCTCCGGTATATCGTGGATTGCCAGAGATTCCTCCATCGGAACTCGACGAAATTTTCCAGGGTTGTTATAGACTCAATTCCGCACAATTCCACCAAAGCGATCGTCAAAGCGATACTCGAGGAGGTGGTGGCGGCAGATACGAGTTCGCTCCAAAAAAACAGCACGGTCGCTTGAGGGCAATGTTGACGTTGAGCCCCCGAGCTCCATAGATGATTCCTCCGTGATCTTGATAGAGATCGGAGTTGATGTTTGATGAAGGCCCTCGTCCGAACATGGTGATCCGAACACGGGGCGCAATTCTTGGTCGAACCAAGGTGACCAGTCGAACTGGTGACGGAGACGCCGAAGTCGCAGTTGATCTGCCGGCGAGCCATCGATCCTTTTGTCGATCACACAGCGGAACTCTCAATGAAAGCACCAATGTCGGTGTCAAAACCGGTGGATCTCGGGTAGGGGGTCCCGAACTATGCGTCTAGGTGGATGGTAACAGGAGGCAGGGGAACATGATGTTTTACCCAGGTTCGGGCCCTCTTGATGGATGTAAACCTACGTCCTGCTTGATTAATATTGAATGATATGGGTAGTACAAGAGTAGATCTACCACGAGATCGGAGAGGCTAAACCTAGAAGCTAGCCTATGGTATGATTGTATGTATATGATCTATCGACTAGCCTGGCCTCGGTTTATATAATGCACCAGAGGCCTAGGATAACAAGAGTCCTAGCCGAATACGCCGGTGGGGAGGAGTCCTTGTCTTGATCGCCAAGTCTTGTGGAATATTCCTTGTATGCGGCAGCTGTCCGAACTGGCCCATGAGTATACGGCCATGGGGGTCCTCGGCCCAATCTAATAGATCGGGAGATGACGTGGTGAGTACCTCCTAGTCCAGGACACCGTCAGACAGCGAAGGCGGAGCAGATCAGGTGTCTGGCGCCGCTACCCGAAAACCCAGCCACTCCTCTGTTAATGAGGATGCTATTCCCGGCACCTTATCAGGCGTCAGAGAATAAGGCCAAGAAGAAGGGAAAGGAGAAGGGCAAGGCGGCTAAAGGTGGCCTCCGCCATAAAAGCACTTCAGACGCTTTGTCTGGAGATACCGAAGCTCTCTCCTCCCACGAGGGAGATGAGGACGAAGAGGAGGAGGAAGAAGAGAGCAACTCTCCCCTTAAGGGGAGGAAGAAGAAAAGGGCAGCCTCTATAGACCCAAAGGCGGAGGCGTCCAAGAGGGGGAAGATATCCCTCTGGGATGGCTCGGATTCAGATGCCGAAGCCATCCCCAAGTGCCACCCCATGTCGAAGCCCCTCGTCGCAAGGTATGTCTCCAACATATCTATGATTTTTATTGTTCCATGCTATTATATTATCCATCTTGGATGTTTTATATGCTATTTTATATAATTTTTGGGACTAACCTATTAACCTAGAGCCCAGTGCCAGTTTATATTTTTCCTTGTTTTTGAGTTTTACAAAAAAGGAATACCAAACAGAGTCCAATTGACGTGCCAATTTTTGATTTTTTTTATGGACCAAAAGAAGCCCCTGAAGTAAAAGAGTTGGGCCAGAAGAGTCCCGAGACATCCACGAGGGTGGAGGGCGCGCCCTACCACCTTGAGCGCGTCCTCCTATCTCGTGGACGACTCGGACACCCCCCCTGACGTGAGACCTACGCCAAAAATTCCTATAAATACAGAAACCTCCAGAAAATAACCTAGATCGGGAGCTCCGCCACCGCAAGTCTCTGTAGCCACCAAAAACCAATCGGGATCCTGTTCCGGCACCCTGCCGGAGGGGGGAATCCATCATCTGTGGCCATCTTCATCATCCAAACGCTCTCCATGACGAGGAGGGAGTAGTTCACCCTCAGGGCTGAGGGTATGTATCTCTCTCTATCTATCTCTCTTTCTCTCTCTCGTGTTCTTGATATGGCACGATCTTGATGTATCGCGAGCTTTGCTATTATACTTGGATCTTATGATGTTTCTCCCCCTCTATCTCTTGTAATGGATTGAGTTTTCCCTCTGAAGTTATCTTATCGGACTGAGTCTTTAAGGATTTGAGAACACTTGATGTATGTCTTGCGTGGGATATCTGTGGTGACAATGGGTATTCTATTTATTCGCTTGATGTATGTTTTGGTGATCAACTTGCGGGTCCCGTGGCCTTGGGAATCTATGCATAGGGGTTGGCACACGTTTCTTCTTGACTCTCCAGTAGAAACTTTGGGGCACTCTTTGAAGTTCTTTGTGTTGTTTGAATAGATGAATCTGAGATTATGTGATGCATATCATATAATCATACCCGCAGATACTTGAGGTGACATTGGAGTATCTAGGTGACATTAGGGTTTTGGTTGATTTGTGTCTTAAGGTGTCATTCTAGTACGAACTCTAGGATAGATCGAATGGAAAGAATAGCTTCGTGTTACTTGACTACGGATTCTTGAATAGATCGATCAGAAAGGATAACTTTGAGGTGGTTTCGTACCCTACAATAATCTCTTCGTTTGTTCTCCGCTATTAGTGACTTTGGAGTGACTCTTTGTTTTATGTTGAGGGATAGTTATATGATCCAATTATGTTATTATTGTTGAGAGAACTTGCACTAGTGAAAGTATGAACCCTAGGCGTTGTTTCAACGCATTGCAATACCGTTTTCGCTCACTTTTATCATTAGTCACCTTGCTGTTTTTATATTTTCAGATTACAAAAACCTATATCTACCATCCATATTGCACTTGTATCACCATCTCGCTGAACTAGTGCACCTATACAATTTGCCATTGTATTGGGTGTCTTGGGGACACAAGAGACTCTTTGTTATTTGGTTGTAGTGTTGTTTGAGAGAGACCATCTTCGTCCTACGCCTCCCACAGATTGATAAACCTTAGGTCATCCACTTGAGGGAAATTTCCTACTGTCCTACAAACCTCTGCACTTGGAGGCCCAACAACATCTACAAGAAGAAGGTTCTGTAGTAGACATCACCGCATCGTAAGTATCCAAGGATACTGTACGTATATCTGGTTTTTATGATTGTAATTCTAACACATTTGTATTGTGTGCCTTAGTCTGGCCCGCGATCTCCCCCAATTATCATCATCTTCGGGGAACTCGCTGGAGCCGGGGATGGTGGAGAGCGAGACGCCTCTGCGAGCCTCCCCGCTAACCTCTACGGACGACACTGAAGTGTTGCCCCGAAGAGCCTGTCCGGGCCATGGAGAGGTGCGGGAGGCCGCTAAGTCGGCACTAGAGGGTAACACCTTGGCTGCCAAGAACATGGGGGAACCAACCCCTATGGAGACTGGCGAAGGGGGCCATGACCAATCCGGCCCCCAGCCAAACACCATTCCAGAGACCCATACGGCTCTGGAATCGAGCGAGCAACCCCCTTTGAAGGAGGGGGAGCGTCGACTCCATCGGCGACCTCCATCAATCCGGAGGCGCCGAACACTTTAGTGGAAGCACTTCGACGTGCTTCCGTCATGGAGGAGCACCGTACCCTGATGGGTACGGGGGTTGAGAAGATTTAGTCCACCAAGAGCGGGCTGGACGAAGCCTTCACCAGCCTACTAACAGGCTTTAAGGTATGCAGTGTAAGACGCCTTCTTATATGAAAGAAATGTGCCTATATACAGATAGTAGCCCCTGAGACTCTGTTCGGTTTTGGAAAAAAGCCGAACAGAGGATCAAATGATTATCGCAGAAGGTAACGTACATATCTATTGAATGAAGAATCTTCCCTGTTGGCGGCGACTGCCCAGGCCGTTGAAGTTTCCGGACTCAAGCGGAAGCTGAAGCTGGTCGACGATGACCTCGACCGCATTAACAAGTGGTTCCACGAGGCACAAGGTATGTTTTGTGCGACTGAAATTATATGCGAATGCGGAGTCTAAGGTCATACACTTTCTCATGTAAATGATTGCAGGCAGTGCGACCGAGGTCGAGACCCTCAAGGGCACCCTGTCGCAAGCCAAAGAGCAGGAGAGGATGAGTAGAGCGGCTGCTGATAAAGCGGCAGCAGACTTAAAGGACGAGTAGGCCACCCGCCGCCAGTATGAGGAGAGGGTGACCGAAGTCGAGCAAGAGCTCATGGACGCTGCTCATAAGTGTGAGGCCTTGGAGGAGAAGAATAAGTCCTAAGCAGTCGAACTCTCCAAGGCTCTCCAAGAGGCCAGGGAGGCGCGGACTAAGTCCCGGGCGACTCGCGAGGAGATCAAGCAGGCTGAACAGATAGTGGCTGGTAAGCCCTTTCTTTTGTAGAGTAAATTCGGCAGTCAAAAATATGCCATTCTCACTCGATTATAGAGTTCTTCAGACGCGTTTGCGGATCTTCCGAAGAGCGCCGCTGACGCTGTGTAGTTTTTTCTGGGCCCAGAAGGGGAACACGAAGGAGAAACTCTTTTGGTTGCAGTACCTGGCGCCGGAGCGTCCAGCGCTATTGAACGACCAGATAATGCAGCTGGCGGAGCTGCACAGGATGTCTGGCCTGGCCATGAAGGACATCGTAGTCCGGCTGTGGCCAGCCGAACCCATTCCTAGCAGCTATTTCGGCCTGGTCAAGCGGCTCGCCGATGCCCTGCCCAGAATTGAAGCTGTGAAGGGCTCTTCATGCATTGAGGGCGCTCAGATGGCCTTTGCCCGTGTCAAGATGCATTGGGCGAAGATGAAGGTCACCGTCGTGGCAGTTGAGGGCCCACCTCAAGGCAAAAACTATCGTAAGTCGGAGCGATATTTCCAAGATGTCCTAGAGGGTGCCCATTTAATAGAGGGTCAATGCTCGAAGGATATTATGTTTGCATGAATGTATTCGGGCTGCCCGGACTTTGTGTTATGAAACGAGGCTTGTATAATATATTTGTGCCTTTATCTGAAATTATTTTCCTCATGTGCAGCCATTTTTATATCTGAAAGTTTGCCAGTTGTCGCCTTCAGCCCCCATGTAGATACTATGGGGGTGTTCGGAATAGCACATGAGCACACTTGACCCAACGTCTTGGTCCGTAAAGGAGGCGTCAGTGCAGCGAACCAGGCAATCAGACTATGTGGCTTTATCACTCTCACTTAGCCATAGGAGTTTGACAATGGGACTATAAGCTAGCCCATGGTGTTTGTTCGGCTATCTGAACTTGGATGCCTTAGGCGCGTGACCGGGTGGAGTCCAGTCCTTCGTATAATACGGAAAAAATCGCAAAAGATTTAGTAAGTTGCCGAATTGCTGACCAGCTCTCGCTATTCCATGACAGTCAGTTTTCGGCTTTCTCTACTAAGGTGTTTGACCAGAAAAACCAGAAACACAATCACAGTAGTTCTCCCTTTACTACCTTAGCCGAACAAGCGGAACATAAGGTGGTAACCACAGGAGCCGGGCAACCCAACTATTGACCAAAGACATGATTCGGAGCCGATGCATATAATGAAGTATTCAGGACGCCGAAGTGTACTATAAAAGTGTTCGGAGTTTTTGTTTTTGAAAAAATATATGTGGCCTAATAGAGCCCCTGGCAATTTATGCCGAGGTGTATATGTCAATATGTCGTGAAGACGGAATACAGATTTTGAAATAAGCCATTACCGAATAGGGTTGGATGAAAACTGTTTCCACTATAGTCTGATTGATACGTCAAAATGTGCTCTTACAGAGAATGTCGTAATCATCAAGGCTATTTTACATGCCAAGAATTTGAGAATAAGAGAAAGATGTATACAGGTCCTAAAAAGGTGGTCTTGAAGATCCTTTCGACACCCCGCCGCATGTCTGCGACGCTTTTCACCTTGGTGTAGGATCCTTTGAGAGGATCAACGATCGTGTATGCAAAAGGGGCCTGGGAAAGGGCCCTTTGTACCACCGAAAAGTGATTTGGGTTTTAAAGAACCTGAAAAATAAAAGAAGAGAAAAGATAAAAAAGGAAGAATATTAAGGTCCGAATAGGATCGAGCCGTATTGTGGACTTTGTCCTTAGTGTGCCTCCGTCCTTGCCCATGGTATTTTTAGCGTGTAGTTATGTACGCGCGGTACGTATGTCGCGGTTAGGTGGGGGTTTTGACGGAGGCCGAATTGCTAATCTAGTTATGGATGAAGCGAACTGTCGTTCTGCAGGGTAGACCGGACTCGTTTGACAGTGTCCGGAGGCTTGATGGCCGATGAGGTATTCAGCTTAATAAGGCCACCATGTACCTCAACTGCGAGGGCCACTGTTATGACACTTCATGGTCCGGGCATCTTAAGCTTTAGATAAGCATAGTGCGGGACTGCATTGAAACAGGTGAAAGCGGTTCGTCCGAGCAGTGTATGATAGCCATTGCGGAAGGGGACGATGTCGAAGATCAAATCTTCGCTTTGGAATTATCCGGTGAGTCGAAGACTATTTCCAGCGTTATTGACCCTGTGCAGCAGGCCTCTATGCCGGGTATTACTCCTTTAACAGTGGTTTTAATAGCTTGATCCTTGACAGATCAATACCCATTTTACGGACAGTGTCCTGATAAAGCAGGTTAAGATTGTTGCCGCCATCCACGAGGACTCGCGTGAGATGGAATCCGTCGATGATTGGACCGAGGACCAATGTTGCTGAACCTGCATGATGGATACTGGTCGGATGGTCTCTGCGATCAAAAGCGATCGGACAGGCCGACCATGGGTTGAATTTTGGGGCGACTAGCTCCATGGCATAGATGTCCCTTAGTGCGTGCTTGCGCTCCCGCTTAGGGATATGAGTGACGTAGATCATATTAACTGTCTTTACCTCGGGGGGAAATTTCTTTTTTCCCCTGTGTTCGTCATCCTCGCTAGGCGGCCCTTTCCCCTTGTGTTCGGTGTTTAGCTTACCAGCCTGTTTAAAGACCCAACAGTTTCTGTTGGTATGATTGGCAGGCTTGTCAGGGGTGCCATGGATCTGGCAAGGCCGATCGAGTATTCTATCCAAACTGGATGGACCATATTTGTTTCCTTTGAATGGCTTCTTCCGCTGACCGGGTTTAGAGCCACTGAATCCGGCGTTGACCGTCGTGTCTTAGGTATCTTAATTGTTGCTTCAACGCTTGTGTTTGTTGCGTCGTAGCCTACAGTTGCCATCTCTGGCTTCGGAGGTGCTAGGGTCGCTCATGTTGTTGCTTCCACGAGCTATCCAGTTGTCTTCTCTCGCGCAAAAGCGGGTCATGAGTGCGGTAAGAGCTACCATGGACTTCGGTTTTTCTTGGCCGAGGTGTCGGGCGAGCCATTCGTCACAGACACAGTGTTTAAAGGTCGCGAGGGCTTTGGCATCCAGACAATCAACAATTTGGTTCTTTTAAATTAAGAACCTAGTCCAGAGTTTTTGGGCCGACTCTTCGGGTTGCTGGACTATATGACTAAGGTCATCGGCATCCGGAGGCCGGACATAGGTACCTTGGAAGTTGTCTCTTAAGGCATCTTCCAAATCTTCCCAGCTACCAATAGAGTTCTCTAGGAGGCTGTTTAACCAGTGTCATGCTGGTCCTTTCGGTTTTAAGGGGAGGTATTTGATGGCGTGGAGATCGTCACCGCATGCCATGTGGATGTGGAGAAGGAAATCTTCAATCCATACCGCGGGATCTGTCCTACCGTCGTATGATTCGATGTTTACGGGTTTAAACCCTTCTGGGAACAGGTGCTACATTACCTCATCGATAAAGCATAAGGGGGGCTTCGGGGATTCGGCTGTGGGCTCGATGGGGGCTTCGGGGCCTTCGGCTTTCTCTGAAGTGTTATTGTCTCCGGTGCTGGCATTACTGTCTTTTTCACGATGCGATTTTGAGCGGCGTCGCTAGCGTCGACGCTTCGGTGGTGCCTCAGCAGGTTTTTCCTCAACCGGATCCTTCCCAGTGACAGTAGGAGCAGCAAGGCACATATTGTATTGTTGCCATCGAGGATAAAAGATGGGGTTTGTATCATATTGCTTGAGTTTATCCCTCTACATCAAGTCATCTTGCTTAATGTGTTACTCTGTTCTTATGAACTTAATACTCTAGATGCATGCTGGATAGCGGTCGATGTGTGGAGTAATAGTAGTAGATGCAGAATCGTTTCGATCTACTTGACACGGACGTGATGCCTATGTTCATGATCATTGCCTTAGATATCTTCATAACTATGCACTTTTCTATCAATTGCTCGACAGTAATTTGTTCACCCACCGTAATACATGCTATCATGAGAGAAGCCACTAGTGAAACCTATGGCCCCCGGGTGTCTTTCTTATTATATCGCATCTCTTTTATTATCGCATCTCATTTAATATTTTGCAATCTTTACTCTCCAATCTACACAACAAAATACCAGAAATATTTATCTTATTATCTCTATCAGATCTCACTTTCGCAAGTGACCGTGAAGGGATTGACAACACCTTTATCGCGTTGGTTGCGAGGTTCTTGATTGTTTGTGGAGGTACTAGGTGACTTGTGCATTGTCTCCTACTGGATTGATACCTTGGTTCTCAAAAACTGAGGGAAATACTTACGCTACTTTGCTGCATCACCCTTTCCTCTTCAAGGGAAAACCAACGCATGCTCAAGAGGTAGCAAGAAGGATTTCTAGCGCTGTTGCCAGGGAGATCTACGCCAAGTCAAGACATACGAAGTACCCATCGTAAACTCTTCTCCCTCGCATTACATTATTTGCCATTTGCCTCTCGTTTTCCTCTCCCCCACTTCACCTTTGCCATTTTATTCGCCCTCTTCCATTCGTCTCTTTTCGCTTACTTCTGGTGTGCCTGTCTGCTTTGATGGCTCTGCTAAAAGGCATTGATCCTCACCTTAGAAGGTTAGAAGAAATTGAGAACAACATTATAAGCTTTATGTCTTTGCAATTTGAGCATAATAATTTCTTCAAACGAGCTTAAAGAACAAAAACGTTTTATGGAGTACATGAATAAAGAGCTCAATGATATGTCTAAAGAATATTATGGTTTGAAATCTCATTTTGCTCATCTTGAAAAAAATTTGGGCCAAATTTCGGATAAGCAAGCCACCTTAGTTAATAAGATGGCCGCTAAACTAGAAGATCTACATGATAATAATGATGAAGATCTAAAAGTGATTGATGTGTCTCCTATTGAATCTTTGTTTTCCAATATGAATCTTGATAAAGATGGGACTGGAGATGAGTCAACTTTAGCTAAAAGGCGTCCCAATGATTCGGAGTTTTTAGATCTTGATGCAAAATTAATAAAAGTGGGATTGAAGAGGTCAAAACTTTACATAGCAATGAACCCACTATTTTGGATTTCAAGGAATTTAATTATGAGAATTGCTCTTTGATAGATTGTATTTCCTTGTTGCAATCCTGTTAAATTCTCCTCATGCTTATGATCAAAATAAAGCTTTTACTAAACATATCGTTGATGCTTTAATGCAATCCTATGAAGAAAAGCTTGAACTAGAAGTTTCTATCCATAGAAACTTTATGATGAGTGGGAACCTACTATTAAAATTAATATTAAAGATTATGAATGCTATGCTTCATGTGATTTGGGTGCTAGTTTTCCCACGATTCCAAAAACTTTGTGTGATGTGCTAGGTTTCGTGAATATGATGATTGTTCTTTAAATTTGCATCTTGCGGATTCCATCATTAAGAAACATATGGGAAGAATTAATTATGTTATTATTGTTGCAAATAGGAATTATGTGCCCGTAGATTTCATTGTTCTTGATATAGATTGCAATCCTACATGTCCTATTATTCTTGGTAGACCTTTCCTTATAACGATTGGTGCAATTATTGACATGAAAGAAGGAAATATTAGATTCCGATTTCCTTTAAGGAAAATCATGGAACACTTTCCTAGGAATAAAATTAAATTACCTTATGAATCTATTATGAGAGCCACTTATGGATTGCATATCAAAGATGACAATACCTAGATCTATTCTTGCTTTTATGCCTTGCTAGGGGCGTTAAACGATAGCGCTTGTTGTGAGGCAACCCATTTTTATTTTTGTTCTTTACTTGTTGTTCCTGTTTAGTAATAAATAATTTATCTATCTCTGTTATGATTGTGTTTTATGTTTTAATTAGTGTTTGCGCCAAGTAAAGCCTTCAGGATCTTCTTGGGTGATTGTTATTTGATCTTGCTGATAAAAACAGAAAGTATGCACTCATGAAAATAATTTTAGTTTTTTACCAGAGAGCGATAAAATACCAATTCCAACTGCAGTAGATCAATATACAAATTTTCCTGGTCGTACTATTTTTTCATAATTTTTGGTGTTACAGGAGTATTCGATACTTACAGATTTCTACACACTGTTCTGTTTTTGACAGATTCTATTTTTCGCTTGTTGTTTGCTTATTTTGATGCATCTATGGCTAGTATCGGGGGGTATGAACCATAGAGAAGTTGGAATACAGTATGTTTAACACTAATATAAATAAAGAATGAGCTAATTACAGTACCTTAAAGTGGTGGTTTATTTTCTTACACTAACGGAGCTCACGAGATTTTCTGTTGAGTTTTTTGTTGTGAAGTTTTCAAGTTTTTGGTAAAGTTTTGATGGATTTTCGAACAAGGAGTGGCAAGAGCCTAAGATTGGGGATGCCCAAGTCACCCCAAGGTAAAATTCAAGGACAACCAGAAGCCTAAGCTTGGGGATGCCCCGGAAGGCATCCCCTCTTTCGTCTTCGTCTATCGGTAACTTTACTTGAGGCTATATTTTTATTCACCACATGATATGTGTTTTGCTTGGAGCGTCTTGTATGATTTGGGCCTTTTCTTTTTAGTTTACCACAATCATCCTTGCTGTACGCACCTTTTGGGAGAGACACACATGAATCAGAATTTATTAGAATACTCTATGTGTTTCACTTATATCTTTTGAGCTATACAATTCTGCTCTAGTCCTTCGCTTATATCTTTTTAGAGAACGGTGGTGGTTTTATTTTATAGAAATTATTGATCTCTCATGCTTCACTTATATTATTTTGAGAGTCTTTTAGAACAGCATGGTAATTTGCTTTGGTTATAAAACTAGTCCTTATATGATGGGCATCCAAGTTGGGTATAATAAAAACTTGCATATAAGATGCATTGAATAGTAGGAGAAGTTTGATACTTGATGATTGTTTTGAGACATGAGGATGGTGATATTAGAGTCATGCTAGTGGGGTAATTGTGAATTTAAGAAATACTTGTGTCGAGGTTTGCAAATCCCGTAGCATGCACATATGGTAACCGTTGTGTAACAAATTTGAAGCATGAGGTATTTTTTGATTGTCTTCCTTATGAATGTCGGTCGGGGACGAGCGATGGTCTTTTCCTATCAATCTATCCCCCTAGGAGCATGTGCGTAGTGCTTGGTTTTTGATGACTTGTAGATTTTTGCAATAAGTATGCGAGTTCTTTATGACTAATATTGAGTCCATGGATTATACGCACTCTCACCCTTCCACCATTGCTAGCCTCTCTAGTATGGCGCAACTTTCGCCGGTACCATAAACCCACCATTTACCTTCCTCAAAACAGCCACCATACCTACCTATTATGGCATTTCCATAGCCATTCCGAGATATATTGCCATGCAACTTTCCACCATTCCATTTATTATGACACGATCCATCATTGTCATATTGCCTTGGATGATCATGTAGTTGACATTGTATTCGTGGCAAAGCCATCGTTCATAATTTTTCAAACATGTCACTCTTGATTCATTACACATCCCGGTACACCGCTAGAGGCATGCATATAGAGTCATATTTTTGTTCTAAGTATCGAGTTGTAATCTTTGAGTTGTAAATAAATAGAAGTGTGATGATCATCATTATTAGAGCATTGTCCCATGCGAGGGAATAAATAAAAAGAGAGAAAGGCCAAAAAAAGTAGAAGGCCTATAAAAATAGAAAAGAAAAAAAGAAAAAAAGAGAAAAAAATGAGAGAAAAAGAGAGAAGGGACAATGCTACTATCCTTTTTCCACACTTGTGCTTCAATGTAGCACCATGATCTTCATGATAGAGAGTCTCTCATTTTGTCACTTTCATATACTAGTGGGAAATTTTCATTATAGAACTTGGCTTGTATATTCCAATGATGGCTTCCTCAAATCCCTAGGTCTTCGTGAGCAGGCAAGTTGGATGCACACCCACTTAGTTTCTTTTGTTGAGATTTCATACATTTATAGCTCTAGTGCATTCGTTGCATGGCAATCCCTACTCACTCACATTGACATCTATTGATGGGCATCTCCATAGCCCATTGATACGCCTAGGTGATGTGAGACCATCTTCCTCCTTTTTGTCCTCTCCACAATGACCACTCTATTCCACCTATAGTGCTATGTCCATGGCTCGCGCTCATGTATTGCGTGAAAGTTGAAAAGGTTTGGGATTACTAAAGTATGAAACAATTGCTTGGCTTGTCATCGGGGTTATGCATGATTTGAGTATTTTGTGTGATGAAGATGGAGCATGACCAAACTATATGATTTTGTAGGGATGAGCTTTCTTTGGCCATGTTATTTTGAGAGGACATAATTACTTTGTTAGTAAGCTTGAAGTATTATTATTTTTATGTCAATAAACTTTTCTATTGAATCTTTCGGCTCTGAACATTCATGCCACAATAAAGAAAATTACATTGATAAATATGTTAGGTAACATTCCACATCAAAAATTCTGTTTTTATCATTTACATACTCGAGGACGAGCAGGAATTAAGCTTGGGGATGCTTGATACGTCTCCAACGTATCTATAATTTTTGATTGTTCCATGCTATTATATTATCTATTTTGGATGTTTAATGGGCTTTAATATGCTCTTCTATATTATTTTTGGGACTAACCTATTAACCGGAGGCCCAGTGCCAGTTTCTGTTTTTTTGCCTATTTCAGTGTTTCACAGAAAAGGAATACCAAATGGAATCCAAAAGGAATGAAACCTTCGCGATGATCTTTCTTGGGCCGAAAGCAAACCAAGAAACTTGGAGTGGAAGTCTGGAACTCCGTGAGGCAGCCACGAGATAGGAGGGCATGCCCCCACCCTCGTGAGCTCCGCGGATCTCCACCGACGTACTTCTTTCGCCTATATATACTCTTATACCCTAAAAACATCAGGGGGAGCCATGAAACCACTTTTCCACCGCCGCAACCTTCTGTACCCGTGAGATCCCATATGGGGACCTTTTCTGGTGATCTGTCGGAGGGGGAATCGATCATGGAGGGCTTCTACATCAACACCATAGCCTCTCTAATGAAGCATGAGTAGTTTACCACAGACCTTCGGGTCCATAGTTATTAGCTAGAAGGCTTCTTCTCTCTCTTTGATCTTCAATACAAAGTTCTCCTCGATGTTCTTGGAGATCTATTCGATGTAATACTCTTTTGCGGTGTGTTTGCCGAGATTCGATGAATTGTGGGTTTATGAACTTGATTATCTATGAATATTATGGTTCTAGACAATAACTAGGATATATGGTTTAAGAGACTTGCAAAGATATCAAAGACTCTGTTCGGTTTTGGAAAAAAACCGAACATAGGATCAAATGATTATCGCAGAAGGTAACATACATATCTATTGAATGAAGAATCTTCCCTGTTGGCGGCGACTGCCCAGGCCGTTGAAGTTTCCGAACTCAAGCGGAAGCTGAAGCTGGTCGACGATGACCTCGACCGCATTAACAAGCGGTTCAATGAGGCACAAGGTATGTTTTGTACGACTGAAATTATATGAGAATGCAGAGTCTAAGGTCACACACTTTCTCATGTAAATGATTGCAGGCAGTGCGACCGAGGTCGAGACCCTCAAGGGCGCCCTGTCTCTTAAACTATGTACCATAAACCGAACAGAGTCTTTTTCCATTCCGAGATATATTCTGAGATCTCCAAGAACCATTGCGAGATATATTATGGTTCTTCTCTGAATTCTTATATGCATGATTTGATATCTTTGCAAGTCTCTTCGAATTATCGGTTTAGTTTGGCCTACTAGATTGATGGTTCTTGCAATGGGAGAAGTGCTTAGCTTTGGGTTCAATCTTGCAGTGTCATTTCCCAGTGACAGTAGGGGCAGTAAGGCATGTATTGTATTGTTGCCATCAGGGATAAAAAGATGGGGTTTATATCATATTGCTTGAGTTTATCCCTCTACGTCATGTCATCTTGCTTAATGCGTTACTCTCTTCTTATGAACTTTATACTCTAGATGCATGCTGGATAGCGGTTGATGTGTGGAGTAATAGTAGTAGATGCAGAATCGTTTCGATCTACTTGACACGGACGTGATGCCTATGTTCATGATCATTGCCTTAGATATCTTCATAATTATGCACTTTTCTATCAATTTCTCGGCAGTAATTTGTTCACCCACCGTGATACATGCTATCATGAGAGAAGCCACTGGTGAAACCTATGGCCCCTGGGTCTCTTTCTTATTATATTGCATCTCTTTTATTATCGCATCTCGTTTACTATTTTGCAATCTTTACTTTCCAATCTATACAACAAAATACCAAAAATATTTATCTTATTATCTCTATCAGATCTCACTTTCGCAAGTGACCGTGAAGGGATTGACAACCCCTTTATCACGTTGGTTGTGAGGTTCTTGATTGTTTGTGAAGGTACTAGGTGACTTGTGCATTGTCTCCTGCTGGATTGATACCTTGGTTCTCAAAAACTGAGGGAAATACTTATGCTACTTTGCTGCATCACCCTTTCCTCTTCAAGGGAAAACCAACGCATGCTCAAGAGGTAGCAGTCATCCTCTTTGGGTGTATCCACCATATACACGTCGTATGTGGAGGTGGCCGTCCAACGTCCGGTATACGGTGGGTTTTGGCCTTGTTCATCTCCGGCATCGTCCTCCATGCTGTCGATGTCTTTGGAGGTGTAATCCAGCATGTCGGTTAAGTCCTCGATGGTGGCTATGAAGTGGGTGGTGGGTGGGACGTAAAATTCCCTACTCTCAGCTCCTAATCCGGGCTGGGCGTAGTTCGGAGGTGATCCCTCTGTAATGGCAAGGGACCACATTAAGTCCAGAGCCTCGTTCAAGAGCGTGGAATGGACGGGGAAACGAGAGTTCGTGGAGCTAGCCAAGGCAAAAGCCTCCTGGCCATGCTCACTTGGCGTGGGCTTCGAGAGTTCGAAGCAAGAGTCCGGGGGCACGTCTAGCCTTTTAATGATAGGGTGAACCCAGTCTGACTCCGGGCTTGCCGAGGTCACAATCGCCTTCGGATCTCCGATAGGGAGCTTCATAGCAGAGAGTCCGGCGGGCTCCAAACTCCCATCTTTGGACCCGACAGTTTGCTCTGGATCTAAGGCCAGAGCGGTGGTCGGGGCCATGAACCCTTCGAAGATCAAGTCTCCTCGGATATCAGCGACATAATTCAGGTTCCCAAAATTGATCTGATGACCAGGGGCATAGCTGTCGATCTGTTCGAGGTGGCCAATTGAGTTGGCACGCAGAGCGAAGCCGCTGAACACAAAAATTTGACCGGGGAGGAAAGTTCCCCCCGAAACGACATCGTTGTTGATGATCGAATGAGCCATTGAACCTTCTGTCGATGGCACAGTGGAACTCTCAATGAAAGCACCAATGTCGGTGTCAAAACCGGCCGATCTCGGGTAGGGGGTCCCGAACTCTGCATCTGAGGATCGAGTGTAACAGGAGAAAGAGGGACACGATGTTTACCCAGGTTTGGGCCCTCTTAATGGAGGTAAAACCCTATGTCCTGCTTGATTGTATTTGGTGAGTATAGGGGTTACAAGAGTTGATCTAGCTCGAGATCGTAATGGCTAAACCCTGGATGTCTAGCCTATATGAATTCTAATAGCCCCTACGGACTAAACCCTCCGGTTTATATAGACACCGGAGGGTCCTAGGGTTGTAGAGAGTCGGTTTACAGAGAAAGGAAACTACACATCCGGATGTTAAGCTTGCAATCCACGCAAAGGAGAGTCCCATTCGGACATGGGGGAAGGCCTTCTACCTTGTATCTTCTCGGCCCATCAGTCCGGCTCACAACACATGGACCAGACTCTCGAGGACCCCTTAGTCCATGACTCCCTCAGTGACCCCTTGAGCTATAAAAGGAGGGCCAGGGCAACATTAGCAGGGGTTCGAATCTTTGCAACCCTCACGCATAGGTATTCATGTAGTTGCTCTCTCTCCACCACTTGCCCGGGGGGAGCGCTCCATGTATTTGTGCCCAACACCACCAATACACCCAAAGGCCGGAGTAGGGTTTTACGCCTCCGGGCAGCACGAACCTGGGTAAAATCATGTGCCCATCATTGTGTTTGCTTTTTGCGTCGATTGCCACCCCTTGCCGAACCAGCAAAGGGGTTGCACTGCCCCATAGATCGCCGGCTCCACACCGACATACATCGATAGTCCAGGAGTAATACATTTTATTACAAGATATGGCATAATGCCAAACAAAACAAATATTGTGGAAACAAAGTAGTAAATGAGTCCATCATCTCCATGACCTATCGCACCTCAATCCTCGTTGGATATATATGCAAAGTGATAAGTTGCAGCCATATAGGTCAGTACATTGAATGTACTAGCAAGTCACATAAGGAGTATAATGAACCTATTTGTAAATGCAATTTGGTTGGTGGTAAGCTCTAAGTTTATTTTGCATAAAGCTGTTTTTCCCTATCATAAAATAGTTTATTCTACTTCTACAGAAAAATAGTATAAGATTGAGATGGCAACCCCAACTCAATCCATTCTGAAAGTTTCATTTAAACCCAACTGATTTAATTAAGGGTGATGAGATCTGCCGACATTTCCACTACTAAAAGCTCAAATTGTCCATAACCAGGGACATGCCTAATCGATTAGGTTGACACACAGCAGTGGTTGCGCACTTTTCCCCACAAGACTCGACCACCTCCATGACCGAAAGATCGAGACCTAGTCTTTCAAAAGTATTCCTCCTTAACCCATAGATAGGCCGGTACACCTACAAATTCTACATCAGCTAGCCTATCTCGGAAGAGATCACACTATCTACTCAACTAAGCTAGAGCCCATAATGGGTTGTGGTTGCACACGTAAGCTTCTAGACATTAAAATACATTTGATCCCTTTGAGCCTGGGTGGACGAATCACAGTGGTGCACCACCATGGATTTCCCATGCATGCTCCCATTATACTTTGCCACCATTCAAACCAATTCCGCCCAAGTAGTTCATTAATTATCTTAGGTCCTATTTACTAGATTGCCACTCATACTTTATGATGAATCACCCCCAATCCACGTCTACATTAGCGAGGCAAAAGTAAACTTACACGATGGTGAAAAAGGTTGTATAGTTCAGACCCACCTCAAATGAACTACTAGGTAAAAGCATAACCATCCGACATAAATTCCTACCATGCAATTCTATCACAAAGGACTAAGTGCATATAAAAACATAGGTAATGAAAACTTGTTCAAGATGTAAACTTGCCTTGGTACTACTGGTTCAACTCTAGAGAACAGTAATATTCTGGTTTGCGCTCCGGACAATCTATCGCCAAAGTAAATAAATACACATAAGCAATCATTTCAGAGAACCAAAATAACATGCAATATGTAGACTCGACAAATCCAAATGAAAATCCAACACACTCAACTAGCACATAAATTTCCTAAGTGCAAAAATAACATGTGACATATGGTTCAAAATGTGATGTGAACTAAAGTGCGTATAAGTCATAGTAGTAAAACTATCATGGACATATCCTAATTTTGTGGAAAATAATGTGAGATTGGTCCAAGTCATAGGGTTTGGATACGGTGACAAAGTGCAAAAAGAATTAACTCAAACGGAGTTACAGTTTAGGAGATATGACCGGATAGAGTTAAATTTGAATTTAAAACGATTCAAATTTGAAATTAGCAAAGTTTGCAATGATAGGTTCTCTAGATAGATCTAATCGAGACGAACATGTTTGCCACTTGTTTCATCTAATTTGGACTTATGATAAAAAAGTGATGGCTATTCTAAGTTTAGGGACTAATCTGTGAAATAAACTACTTCAATAAAGTCCTTGGCCATGTGGCGCACTTTGAGAGGCTGAAAAGCTATCCCCTGCATAGTTAAACCGAGGATGACCGACAAGTAATAAAAACACTATGGGGTGGCTAACAAAAAAACGATTGGCTCGGTTTAAACTAAAATCGCACGGTTTAATAAAACCACGGTTAACCAATACCGATTCAATCTAAAAAAACCTAAGCTAAATGAATGAGGATACGGGGCGTCTCACAAAGGGCAACGGCGTTGGCATCAGCGGGGCGACGGCTCCGGCGGGTTCCAGTGGCAGGATAGCAGGTGGCAGGGTCCGGCGCGTTGAGGGCGTCCGGGGAGTGGTGGTGCGGGCGTCAGCGGCGTCCAGACGGGCGGAGGAAGGGCATCGGAGCTCCGTTCTCCGGCGAGGGGATGGGGTCGTCGGGGCGGCGGATCCGGCGAGACATATGGGCCAAAACCATGTCAGAGTGACGCGCGAATGCACAAGGATTTAGTTGACAAAGAGGGAGGGTTCAGTTCTGTTCACCGGCGACAGATTCCTCTAGCGGGTGAGCTTCGGCCGGCGAGATGCAAACGAACGGGGTGGGCGGTGGGAGCGGCATGGGGAGTAGCGAGACTGCGAGATTGAGAGAGGAGCGTCGGGGCTTTATATAGGTGCGTAAAGGGAACTCAGGGAGCTGCGGATAGCCTCATCCCGAGTGGAAGGCGGCTGGCGGTTGCGGGCGGGAGCGGCGCGGTGCTTATCCCCCGGGTTGAGCGAGAGGTTGGGACGGGCTGGGCCCCACCTGTCGGTGAGTGCGGGGGAGCGGGGGAAGAGCTGGCGGCCAGCGCTTAAGCAAATCGGGCGCGGAGCGGGGCCTTGGGCCATATGGCCAACTGGGCATGTGGTTGCGTGTGCGCACTCGTGTGTGTGAGTCTGAGTGCGTTTTTTCTTTACAGAAAAGATTTCGGAGCCCAATCAAAACCAAATAAAATGATAAAATTACTAGAAAAATTCCTAAAATCCTTACTGAATATATAGAGCAGAGTGGACATTAATTCCAGCTTATATAATTTTGAAAATATTTCCTAATGCAATTAATGCACCTTTTGCCACTAAAATAAATACCAAATAAAACTTGAAAAACTCCAATATTATTCTAATAATTCTTCCAACTCTTTTATAATTGAGGAAGTCATCTTGTCCCCTCCCTTTTATTTTTCTTGAGTGGAAAATTATTTGAACATTTCAGAGAATTATAAAATGCAATAAATCATGATATACAAATGATGATTCTATTAACATCCAAATTTAAAAAAAATTGGGATGTTACAAACCTACATCCCTTAAGATGAATCTCACCCTCAAGATTCGGGTTGGCCAGCAAAAAGGTGTGGATGGTCATGCCTGAGATCTTCCCCTCGTTCCCAAGTAGCTTCCTCCTTTGTGTGGTGACTCTAGTGAACCTTGCAGAACTTGATGATCTTGGTACGAGTGATTATCTCTCCAGTCTCAACAATCATATCAGGCTTCTCTTCATAAGTCAGGTCGCTCTCCAACTAAATTGCTTCAAGTGACACTGTATCTCTCAAAGGAATATCTTCCATCTATGCATGACACTTCTTCAGCTGGGAAACAAGAAACACATCATGAACTCATTATAATGCCTTTGGTAATTCCAACTGGTATGCAACCACTCCTTTGCGTTCTAGAACTCTGTATGGCCCCACAAATCATGGTGCCGCTTGACTCTGAATCTCTTAACACCTCGAAGTGGAGACACTTGAAGATATGCTCTATCTCCCACTTCATAGATCACTTCCTTGCATTTAGCATCGCATAACTCTTCTGCCTAGACTGAGTTATCTTAAGTTTGTCACGAATCAACTTGATATTCTCCTCGGGATCCCTGATCAAATCTGGCCCAAACAATTTGCGATCACCAACTCCATCCCACATCAAAGGTGTCCCGCATTTCCTCCCATACAATGCCTCGAAAGGGGCCATTTGCAAACTGGCTTGATAGATGTTGTTTTACGAGAACTCTGCATAAGGTAAATTATCATCCCAACTAGACCCATAGTCTAGCACACAAGCTCTCAACATGTCCTCCAGAATCTCATTAACTCTCTTTGTCTGCCCATTGGTCTGTGGATGGAAGGCTGTACTGAACTCTATCCTGGTACGCAAAGTTTCGTGTAACTGATTCCAAAACTTTGAGGTAAACTGTGTTCCTCTATATGATACAATGGTCCTCAGAACTCCATGCAGACATACGATCCTGGTCATATATATCTTTGCCAGCTTAGCACTTGTATAGGTGGTTTTCATTGGAATGAAGTGAGCAACTTTGGTTAAACGATCAACTATTACCCATATGGAATCATAACCTGAATGGGTTCTGGGTAATCCCATGATAAAGTCCATACCAAGCGTACCCCATTTCCAATCAGGTATCAACAATGGCTGAAGTAAACCTGCTGGTTTATGATGCTCTGCCATTACTCTCTGACATACATCACATATTGCCACATACTCAGTAATTTCTCTCTTCACACCGGCCCACCAAAAACTTGCCTTCAAGTCCAATTACATCTTGGTGTTTCCTGGGTGTATCGAGTATGGTGAGTCATGAGCCTCCTGAAGAATCAAATTCCTGATCTCTGGACCATTGGCTACATGAATTCGTTGCTCAAACCATATGGTTCCATGCTCATCCTCACGGAATCCTTCTGCTTTCCCTTTTCTCATGATTTCCTTTTATCTCAGCAATACTTTGGTCCAACTTCTAGGCTTCCCCGATTCTTCCAAACAAGGTGGATTGCACCTCGAGTGCAGCAACATAACCTCCCAGAACTATTTCTAACTGAAGGTCTCTAATCTCATCACATAACTCCTGAGGTAAACCTCCTGCTATAAGGGTGTTAACATAACTGTTACGGCTCAAAGCATCCGCCACAACATTGGCTTTTCCTGGATGATAATGCACACTCGTATCATAATTCTTTATAAGTTCCAACCATCTCCTTTGCCTGAGGTTCAACTCCTTGTGCGTGAAGATATACTTCAAACTCTTGTGATCCATGTAAACATCACAAAGATTCCCAATAAGATAGTGTCTCCATGTCTTGAGTGCATGCACTATGGCTGCCAATTCCAAATCACGCACGACATAGTTAAACTCATGAGGTCGAAGCTGTCGTGAGGCATAAGCTACGACCTTTCCCTCTTGCATTAGAACACCTCCAAGTCCGTGACATGAAGCATAATGATACACTTGAAAGTCCTTGTGTATGTCAGGCAGAATTAGCACAGGGGCTATAACCAAACGCTTCTTGAACTCTTGAAAGTTGGCTTCACACTCTTAAGTCCAAACGAACTTTGTGCCTGATACGTCCATTTCGTATCATGTTTTCCAACTGTTATTTACTATGTTTTTATGCATAATAATGCTTTATGGTGTAATTCTAATGCCTTTTCTCTCATAATATGCAAGGTTTACACAAAGAGGGAGAATGCCGGCAGCTGGAATACTGGACCTGAAAAAGCTACGTCAGAGTTACCTATTCTGCACATCTCCAAATGAGCTGAAAATTTACAGAGAATTGTTTCAGAATATATAAAAAATACTGGAGCAAATAACTTGTAACGCCCTCGATGCGGCTATATCTCCCACGTGTCGAAGCACGACTTAGAGGCATAACCGCATTGAAAGCAATGTCGCAAGTGAGGTAATCTTCACACAACCCATGTAATACATAAGGGAAAGCGATACATAGTTGGCTTACAATCGCCACTTCACACAATACATGAATAAAGCATTACATCAACCAGATACAATCAAGGTCCGACTACGGAACCAAAATAAAAGAAGACTACCCCAAATGCTACACAGATCCCCAATCGTCCCAACTGGGCTCCACTACCGATCAAATGGAAACCGAACAACACAAAGAACAAGATCTTCATCGAGCTCCTCCTTGAGTTTGGTTGCGTCACCTGCTCGGTAACATCGGCACCTGCAAACTGGTTTTGGAAGTATCTGTGAGTCACGGGGACTCAGCAATCTCACACCCTCGCGATCAAGACTATTTAAGCTTATAGGTGAGGTAAAGGTATGATGTGGAGCTGCAGCTAGCGACTAGCATATATGGTGGCTAAACATACACAAATGAGAGCGAGAAGAGAAGGCAAAGCACGATCAAGAAACTATGATCAAGAAGTGATCCTAGAACTACCTACGTCAAACATTACTCCAACACCGTGTTCACTTCTCGGACTCCGCCGGAAAGAGACCATCATGGTTACACACTCGGTTGATGCATTTTAATTAAGGTCAACTTCAGGCTTTCTACAACCGGGCATTAACAAATTCCCATCTGCCCATAACCGCGGGCATGACTTTCAAAAGTTCAAAACCCTGTAGGGGTGTCCCAACTTAGCCCATCACAAGCTCTCACGGTCAACGAAGGATATTCCTTCTCCCAAGACAATCCGATCAGGCTCGGCATCCAGGTTACAAGACATCCTCGGCAATGGTAAAACAAGTCCAGCAACACCGCCTGAATGTGCTGACAAATCCCGATAGGAGCTGCACATATCTTGTTCTTAGGGCACACTCAGATGAGCAGTCCGTACAACTAAAACCAGCCCACGAGTTTCCCCGAGGTGGCGCTGCAAGGGGCTCTAGTTTGGACCAACACTCAGAGGAGCACTGGCCCGAGGGGGTAAAATAATGATGACCCTCGGGAGCGCGACTCACAAGGGAAAAGAAAAGGCTAGGTGGCAAATGGTAAAACCAAGGTTGGGCATTGCTGGAAGAGTTTTATTCAAGGCGAACTATCAAGGGGTTCCCATTATAACCCAACCACGTAAGGAACGCAAAATTCGGGAACATAACATCGATATGACGGAAACTAGGGCGGCAAGAGTGGAACAAAACACCAGGCATAAGGCCGAGCCTTCCATCCTTTACCAAGTATATAGATGCATTAATTAAATAAGAGATATTGTGATATCCCAACAAAATATCCATGTTCCAACATGGAACAAACTCCAATCTTCACCTGCAACTAACAACGCTATAAGAGGGGCTGAGCAAAGTGGTAACATAGCCAAACAACGGTTTGCTAGGACAAGGTGGGTTAGAGGCTTGGTTTAACAATATGGGAGGCATGATAAGCAAGTGGTAGGTATCGCAGCATAGGTATAGAAAAAGAGCGAGCAACTAGCAAGCAAAGATAGAAGTGATTTCGAGGGTATGGTCATCTTGCCTGAAATCCTGCAAGGAAGAAGAACAAGTCCACGAGGAAGACAAACGGACGTAATCGAATGGGTCCTCACAATCACGACGTTACCGGAACCAACCCGAAGAAGCAACACCGGAAAGAAGCACACAACATAGTAAACAACCAACACATGAACATGGTATGATATGCGGGAAACGGTATGTGATGCATATGCAAGATTTGACAAGGAATGATTGAACCTGGCCTCAACTTGGAAATCCAAGAGTGCCACTGGAAAGAGGAGGTGATTTCAGTTGAAATCGATATAAAGATCACCGGAAACGGATGCACGGTTTGGAAATGGCAAACAAAACAAATATGGCACCAGTCTGTGATAAACAACAAGTGACCAACTAAATGCAACAAGATAAATATGCTACAGCACTCAAACATGCAACAAAATACATGGCAGGGATCCACTCAAGATGCTTAACAAAAGATGAACATTGAGCTACGGCTAATTCACTCATTAACATGTTCAAAAAAGCATGGCAAAAGAGCAAATGATAACATGTTTCAGACTTTGTGAAATTAACACAAGTCTGGAATTTATCATCAGGAAGCACACTTTAGAGCATGCAAACTACATGCTACAGGAACTTAACATAGCAAAGAAAGGCATGGCATGAAGCTACTCAAAGCACTTAACAAAAGTCCCTTAGTGACCTTGAGCCAAAAGGGATCATAAAATACAATTGCAAGCATGTGAACATGGCAAAAAACATAAACAGATCCCAGACTTAGTGAAAAACTGGAGCATGCAAAACAGATTAACGAGTAGGCATATTTACGAGCTCGATGCACTCACTAAAGAGCATGGCATGACAATCTAAGCATACACCCATCAAGAAGACATGGCATAGGAGCTAGACATGGCAAGAACAACATCATAGCATGCACGGATCAATAGCAACATCCTCGGCAAAATCGCTAAACAAGTCAACAATCTGTCAGGATCATAATTTAGCAAAAGTAGAGCTCGATTGACTCAAGCTAGGGTGCTCCATAAATGCAAACAAATACATGGGTGGATAGAGCACCACAATGTTAAGGGCATCTCTAGCCGCGCCCCCAACTGGCCCCCCAGGCCACTTTTTCGGCGCCGGCGCCAAAAAAACGGCCCAGTCGCGCCCCCAGGACGCCGAAAATCATCGGTTCGGACCTTTTTTCCGCCCGGCGGTCACAGGCCGAACCCGGCGCGCTGGGGAGCAGTTGGAGGCTCCGGCGCTAGCGAAAAGCACGCCTGGCCCACACCGAGAGGGGAAAAGTCAAGGTTTTCTTCCCCCGACTCGCCTCGCACCCCCCGCGCCCTCGGCCACCACTAGCTATATCCCGGCGACGGCCGCCGCCCTACTCCCCTAGATAGCCATTCCCCACTGGAAAATAGCAGCGCTTCGCCACGTCAGCCCCTCCCACAGCAGCTGGGCGTTTTCGGCCGCCGTTTCCGGCCGCGGAGGCGCGGTTTAGCGGCGGGTACACGCCCACCGAGCGCAAGGTGTTCGGCGTTTTGCCAGACTCGGCGTTGGACTCGGATGACGAGGAAGAGCTCACCGCGCTGCTGGAGGAGGAAGCCGCGGCCGACGTCCAGGAAGAAGAGCATCTCATGGTGCTCGCCGCCCTCGCCCAGCTGCTGGCGAGCAATGAAAAGCCGCAACGATGTGGCTCGACGCCGGGGCGGGTGAAAGCAAAGAACCAGCATCATCTCGAAGGCTACTGCATGCTCTACTCCGACTACTTCGCCGATGCTCCACTTCGTGGCGAGAAAACATTTCGACGCCGTTATCGGATGAGCCGAAAGCTCTTCCTCAGGATTGTGAATTCCATCTGGTAGTTCGACAACTACTTCAAGTGCAAGATGGATTGCACTGGCGCTCTTGGATTCACCTCCATCCAAAAGTGCATGACATCGATGAGGATGCTTGCATATGGAGCTCCAAGTGATTCACTCGACGACTATGGGCGCATGGCCGAGTCCACCAGCATAGAGTGTTTCTACAAGTTATGTCGGGCAGTGGTGGCAGTGTTTGGGCCACAATACTTGAGAACACCCAATGCGGAAGACACTGCTCGGATCCTAGCCCAGAATGCAGCAAGAGGATTTCCTGGGATGCTTGGAAGCATCGACTGCATGCATTGGAAATGGAAGAATTGCCCATTTGGTTGGCAGGGGATGTACAAAGGCACCAAAGGCGGTTGCAGTGTGGTGCTTGAGGCGGTAGCCACACAGGACCTCTGGATTTGGCACTCCTTCTTTGGTATGCCAGGAACTCACAATGATATCAACGTGCTGCAGTGCTCTCCTATTTTTGCCAAGATCGTTGAGGGCCATTCTCCTCCGGTGAACTTCGAGATCAATGGGCACCAATACAACAAGGGGTACTACCTAGCAGATGGAATCTATCCGAGATGGTCGACATTTGTGAAGACGATCTCAAACCCTGCGGCAGGAGGCAAGAACGCCTGGTTTGCGAAAGTTCAGGAGGCTTGTAGGAAGGATGTCGAGCGGGCATTTGGTGTGCTCCAATCTCGATTCGTTGTTGTTCGGTACCCCGCTCAGACCTGGTCCAAAGATCAAATGTGGGAGATTATGACTTGCTGTGTCATCTTGCACAACATGATCATCGAGAGCGAGCAAGAAGACCCAGTGTTTGACACTGAACCATACTACAGGCAGGGGCCTCTAGCCGAAGTTGATCACAATCTACTGGCAACTTGGACTGCCTATCTCAGTATGCGTCAGGAGATCCGAGACCCACAGGTGCATCATCAACTGTAGAAAGATCTGCTTGAGCACCTATGGAGGCTCAAGGGGGACGCCGTGTGATGAAATACAAGTTTTTATTTGTTGAACTATATAATTTGTATTGAACTATTTGTTGTTGTACTATTTTGTTGAAGTATTTGATTTTTCTGTGATGAAATATGTGATAAGAAATAATTGTGTTGATAATTGAACGCCGAGACACGGCGAAACCACGCCGAATATGGGCCTATTCTCGCCCACATGGGCCCTTTATTCGCCGAAATTGGGCTGCAAAGTGGGCCAATTTCGGCGCCTGGGGGCGAGCTGGGGGCGACGACTGGGTGCAAAACCGCCCCAGCGCCGATTGTATCGCTGGCTCGCCCCTAGGGGGCGATTTTTATGCGTCCTGGGGGGCAACGGCTGGAGATGCCCTAACAAAACATCCTTACTGATCATCCTCAAAATAGGCACGGATCACTAGGAAACAACATGAACATATGGCATAACGACAAAAACAGGACAAGGACTTAGTGAAATTGTAAGTCCCTGAAATCAGCATTACCGATTACGCTACTTTGCAAGCTTGTGCTAGTCACCACAAATATCAAAAAAATACATGGAAAGCACCACTGTAAAGATGGCATGACATATAACAAAACACATGTAGAGCTCAGGGTCATAGCATGCACACATTAATCATGGCAAAAATGACAAAATGCCATTTGCTGAAACATATCTGACAAATTCACCACATAGCCCTCTTCCAACAGCATTTCGGGCACCAAGAAGAACTCAAATGAAAATGATGCAATGAGATGAAAAGATGTACTCGTTGTGACGAACATTTTGATATGCTACCCGCTCAAATCGGGTCTATGATGAGAGGGTTACGACATGATGAAGATGGCAAAATAATCAACAGGATCTGGGACTTAGTGGAAAAATTACCCTCTGGAAAAGTCAACCCGGGACGGGACGAATCGGGACGAGGAGATCCGGGGAACAGAGAGCCGCGTTTGGATGGCCGGCTTGGTGGATCTGATCCATCTCACTTCGGATCCGGCGCGGGGCGAACTCCGACGAACCTCCGGCGAGGCGCGGAAGCCGAGGCGAGGCGCGAACGGCGAGGCGAGGCGGTGCAGCGAGGCAGCTGCGCGGCGCCGCGTTCCGGCGAGGCAGGCGGGGAGGCGC